>NW_026889776.1:9365000-9662500 GCF_033153115.1 Saccostrea echinata | reverse complement strand
TCCCCTTTTCGAGATATAAAGTGTCAAAGATTTAGCATTCTGGCCCCTTATGACCCCTTATTACGTAACATATGATCAAAATTTTATAATATATAGTTGCAGATTGTTAAGATGAACATTTTTGCTTCAGTAATTTATAACAAAATATTGATCATTAAAGAGTTATAGATGAAAGACTTTTGGCCCTTCTGAGCCCCTAATTTGAGGGGTCAGCCCCTTTTTCTTGATATCAAATAAAAGGTCTTGTGATTTTGAAGACTTTTTGTTCAACAACTATTCAGAAATTTCCTTTCGTTTAAGAGATATATAGAATAACAATATTTAGGGGCCAGCCCTCCAACTCCTTAATGGGGATGTCTTGCAAAAATTAAGAGGGTGTATATTGTTTAGAACATTATTCTGAACATCTTTTGTTCAATATTGCTTATCAAAATATTTCCCCTTTTCGAGATATAAAGTGTCAAAGATTTAGCATTCTGGCCCCTTATGGCCCCTTATTACGTAACATATGATCAAAATTTTATAATATATAGTTGCAGATTGTTAAGATGAACATTTTTACTTCAATAATTTATAACAAAATATTGATCATTAAAGAGTTATAGATGAAAAACTTTTGGCCCTTCTGAGCCCCTAATTTGAGGGGTCAGCCCCTTTTTCTTGATATCAAATAAAAGGTCTTGTGATTTTGAAGACTTTTTTTTCAACAACTATTCAGAAATTTCCTTTCGTTTAAGAGAATTATAGAATAACAATATTTAGGGACCAGCCCTCCAACTCCTTAATGGGGATGTCTTGCAAAAATTAAGAGGGTGTATATTGTTTAGAACATTATTCTGAACATCTTTTGTTCAATATTGCTTATCAAAATATTTCCCCTTTTCGAGATATAAAGTGTCAAAGATTTAGCATTCTGGCCCCTTATGACCCCTTATTACGTAACATATGATCAAAATTTTATAATATATAGTTGCAGATTGTTAAGATGAACATTTTTGCTTCAGTAATTTATAACAAAATATTGATCATTAAAGAGTTATAGATGAAAGACTTTTGGCCCTTCTGAGCCCCTAATTTGAGGGGTCAGCCCCTTTTTCTTGATATCAAATAAAAGGTCTTGTGATTTTGAAGACTTTTTGTTCAACAACTATTCAGAAATTTCCTTTCGTTTAAGAGATATATAGAATAACAATATTTAGGGGCCAGCCCTCCAACTCCTTAATGGGGATGTCTTGCAAAAATTAAGAGGGTGTATATTGTTTAGAACATTATTCTGAACATCTTTTGTTCAATATTGCTTATCAAAATATTTCCCCTTTTCGAGATATAAAGTGTCAAAGATTTAGCATTCTGGCCCCTTATGGCCCCTTATTACGTAACATATGATCAAAATTTTATAATATATAGTTGCAGATTGTTAAGATGAACATTTTTGCTTGAATAATTTATAACAAAATATTGATCATTAAAGAGTTATAGATGAAAGACTTTTGGCCCTTCTGAGCCCCTAATTTGAGGGGTCAACCCCTTTTTCTTGATATCAAATAAAAGGTCTTGTGATTTTGAAGACTTTTTGTTCAACAACTATTCAGAAATTTCCTTTCGTTTAAGAGATATATAGAATAACAATATTTAGGGGCCAGCCCTCCAACTCCTTAATGGGGATGTCTTGCAAAAATTAAGAGGGTGTATATTGTTTAGAACATTATTCTGAACATCTTTTGTTCAATATTGCTTATCAAAATATTTCCCCTTTTCGAGATATAATGTGTCAAAGATTTAGCATTCTGACCCCTTATGGCCTCTTGTTACGTAACATATGATCAAAATTTTATAATATATAGTTGCAAATTGTTATAATGAACATTTTTGCTTCAGTAATTTATAACAAAATATTGATCATTAAAGAGTTATAAATGAAAGACTTTTGGCCCTTCTGAGCCCCTAATTTGAGGGGTCAGCCCCTTTTTCTTGATATCAAATAAAAGGTCTTGTAATTTTGAAGACTTTTTTGTTCAATATGTTTCAACAAAATACTTCTATTTAAAATGTTATTATAAGAAATGTCTCTAAAATTCACTCGTAAATCACGTCCTAAATTTCGACCCCTACCCAGCTTCCATACTTCGCACTTCCGGAAAATTTGAAAAGTGCACATCTAGAACATGTCCTCTATCACCACTGAAAGTTTCAACACTCTAGCATTTGTCGTTTTTGAGTTTTTGTGCAGACACAAGGTCTATGTAAAAATCGATCAAAGGGCGATAACTTCTGACCGGAAGTGATTTTTCAAAAACTGAAGCGGCGTTATAAACTTCAGATAGCAACGCATTAACCCTGAAAATTTGAAGCAAATCGATCGAGAGATCTCCGAGAAATCTTCTGCACAAAATCGGTAAGGAAAAAAAAAGAATAATAACTAGATGGTTCTCGTTGCGAGCAACGAGTGGGTCTTCCGTCCGATTTTGGATGAGATTAATCAAGATCTTGACTGAGATATTTGTCTATAAAAGTGAAAGGATGATTGTTTTAAACGTTATTCAGATCATCTTTTGTTCAATATTGCTTATCAAAATATTTCTCCTTTTCGAGATATAAAGTGTCAAAGATTTAGCATTCTGGCCCCTTATGGTCCCTTATTACGTAACATATGATCAAAACTTTACAATATAAAGCTGCAAAATATTGATATGAACATTTTTGCTTCAGTAATTTATAGCAAAATATTGATCGTTAAAAAGTTATAGATAAAAGACTTTTGGCCCTTCTGAGCCCCTAATTTGAGGGATCAGCCCCTTTCTCTTGATATCAAATAAAAGGTCTTGTGATTTGGAAGACTTTTTGTTCAACAACTATTCAGAAATTTCCTTTCGTTTAAGAGATATATAGAATAACAATATTTAGGGGCCAGCCCTCCAAGTCCTTAATGGGGATGTCTTGCAAAAATTAAAAGGGTGTATATTGTTAAGAACATTGTTCTGACCATCTTTTGTTCAATATTGCTTATCAAAATATTTCTCCTTTTCGAGATACAAAGTGTCAAAGATTTAGCATTCTGGCCCCTTATGGCCCCTTATTACGTAACATATGATCCAAATTTTATAATATATAGTTGCAGAATGTTAAGATGAACATTTTTGCTTCAGTAATTTATAACAAAATATTGATCATTAAAGAGTTAGAGATAAAAGACTTTTGGCCCTTCTGAGCCCCTAATTTGAGGGGTCAGCCCCTTTTTCTTGATATCAAATAAAAGGTCTTGTAATTTGGAAGACTTTTTGTTCAACAACTATTCAGAAATTTCCTTTCGTTTAAGAGATATATAGAATAACAATATTTAGGGGCCAGCCCTCCAAGTCCTTAATGGGGATGTCTTGCAAAAATTAAAAGGGTGTATATTGTTAAGAACATTATTCTAACCATCTTTTGTTCAATATTGCTTATCAAAATATTTCTCCTTTTCGAGATACAAAGTGTCAAAGATTTAGCATTCTGGCCCCTTATGGCCCCTTATTACGTAACATATGATCCAAATTTTATAATATATAGTTGCAGAATGTTAAGATGAACATTTTTGCTTCAGTAATTTATAACAAAATATTGATCATTAAAGAGTTAGAGATAAAAGACTTTTGGCCCTTCTGAGCCCCTAATTTGAGGGGTCAGCCCCTTTTTCTTGATATCAAATAAAAGGTCTTGTAATTTGGAAGACTTTTTGTTCAACAACTATTCAGAAATTTCCTTTCGTTTAAGAGATATATAGAATAACAATATTTAGGGGCCAGCCCTCCAAGTCCTTAATGGGGATGTCTTGCAAAAATTAAAAGGGTGTATATTGTTAAGAACATTATTCTGACCATCTTTTGTTCAATATTGCTTATCAAAATATTTCTCCTTTTCGAGATACAAAGTGTCAAAGATTTAGCATTCTGGCCCCTTATGGCCCCTTATTACGTAACATATGATCCAAATTTTATAATATATAGTTGCAGAATGTTAAGATGAACATTTTTGCTTCAGTAATTTATAACAAAATATTGATCATTAAAGAGTTAGAGATAAAAGACTTTTGGCCCTTCTGAGCCCCTAATTTGAGGGGTCAGCCCCTTTTTCTTGATATCAAATAAAAGGTCTTGTGATTTGGAAGACTTTTTGTTCAACAACTATTCAGAAATTTCCTTTCGTTTAAGAGATATATAGAATAACAATATTTAGGGGCCAGCCCTCCAAGTCCTTAATGGGGATGTCTTGCAAAAATTAAAAGGGTGTATATTGTTAAGAACATTATTCTGACCATCTTTTGTTCAATATTGCTTATCAAAATATTTCTCCTTTTCGAGATACAAAGTGTCAAAGATTTAGCATTCTGGCCCCTTATGGCCCCTTATTACGTAACATATGATCCAAATTTTATAATATATAGTTGCAGAATGTTAAGATGAACATTTTTGCTTCAGTAATTTATAACAAAATATTGATCATTAAAGAGTTAGAGATAAAAGACTTTTGGCCCTTCTGAGCCCCTAATTTGAGGGGTCAGCCCCTTTTTCTTGATATCAAATAAAAGGTCTTGTGATTTGGAAGACTTTTTGTTCAACAACTATTCAGAAATTTCCTTTCGTTTAAGAGATATATAGAATAACAATATTTAGGGGCCAGCCCTCCAAGTCCTTAATGGGGATGTCTTGCAAAAATTAAAAGGGTGTATATTGTTAAGAACATTATTCTGACCATCTTTTGTTCAATATTGCTTATCAAAATATTTCTCCTTTTCGAGATACAAAGTGTCAAAGATTTAGCATTCTGGCCCCTTATGGCCCCTTATTACGTAACATATGATCCAAATTTTATAATATATAGTTGCAGAATGTTAAGATGAACATTTTTGCTTCAGTAATTTATAACAAAATATTGATCATTAAAGAGTTAGAGATAAAAGACTTTTGGCCCTTCTGAGCCCCTAATTTGAGGGGTCAGTCCCTTTTTCTTGATATCAAATAAAAGGTCTTGTGATTTTAAAGACTTTTTGTTCAATATATTTTAACAAAATATTTTTATTTAAAATGTTATTATAAGAAATGTCTCTAAAATTCACTCAAAAATTTCGTCCTAAATTTCGACCCCTACCGAGCCTCCATAATTTGCACTTCCGGAAAATTTGAAAACCAAGGTGCACATCTAGAACATGTCCTCTATCACCACTGAAAGTTTCAATACTCTAGCATTTGTCGTTCTTGAGTTTTTGTGCAGACACAAGGTCTATCTAAAAATCGATCAAAGGGCGATAACTTCTGACCGCAAGTGATTTTTCAAAAACTGACAGGGCGTTATAAACTTCAGATAGCAACGCATTAACCCTGAAAATTTGAAGCAAATCGATCGAGCGGTCTCCGAGAAATCTTCTGCACAAAATCGGTAAGGAAAAAAAAAAGAATAATAATAATAAAAAGAAAAGTGAAAAATCAACAATAGAATAATAGAAGGGTCTTCCGCAGAAGACGGAAGACCCTAATAACTAGATGCGATCTCGTTGCGAGCAACGAGTAGGTCTTCCGTCCGATTTTCGATAAGATGAGATAAGAATTTGACTGAGATTTTCGTTAGAAAATAGTTATATAAATAAATTGTTAAGACAAACAATTTTCCTTCAGTGATGTGTAACAAAATGTTGATCATTAAAAAGTTATAGATTAAACACTTCCGGTCCGTCTTGGCCTCTTATTTGAGTGGTCAGTCCCTTTTTCTTGATATCATCTTAAAGCTCTCATGATTTTGAACACTTCGTTTCCGAGATATATGCAAAAGAAATATTAAGGGCCGGTCCTAAATGGGGACGTCTAGCAAAAATTGAATGATTGCATATTATTAAGAATATTATTTTGAACGTCTTTTGTTAAAATATTGGTTATCAAAATATTCTTCCTTTTCAAGATTATTGCGCCAAAGATCATACAATCTGACCCCTAATTACCCCTTATTGCATAAGATATGATGTAAACACCATGTTATATAGTTAACGAGTGTGAAGGTGAACTATTTCGCTTCAGTAATATATTACAATATATTGATCATTAAATAGTTATTGATTAAAGACTTTCGGCCCCTCTCAGCCCCTATTTTGAGGGGCCAGCCCCTTTTTCTTCATACCACTTTAAAGCTCTTATGATTTTGAACTTTTTATTCAACAACTTTTCAGAAATACTTTTTCGTTTCCGAGATATATGCAAAAGATATATTTAGGGGCCAGCCCTTCAACTCCTTAATGGGGACTTTTTGCAAAAATCTAAAGGTTACATATTGATCAGATCATTATTTTGAACATCTTTTATTCAATATTGCTTATCAAAACATTTCCCACTTTCGAGATATGAAGTGCCAAAGATTTGGCCTTCTGGCCCCTTATGGCCCCTAATTATGTAACATGTGATGTGAATATCATAATATATAGTTGGGAAATGTTGAGATAAACATTTCTGCTTCAGTAATGAATTGCAAAACATTGATCGTTAAAGAGTTATTGATTAAAGACTTTTGGCCCCTCTCAGCCCCTATTTTGAGGGGCCAGCCCCTTTTTCTTCATATCACTTTAAAGCTCTCATGATTTTGAACACTTTTTGTTCAACAACTATTCAGAAATTCTTTTTCGTTTCCAAGCTATATGCAAAAGATATATTTAGGGGCCAGCCCTTCAACTCCTTAATGGGGACGTTTAGCAAAAATCGAAAGGTTAAATATTGTTTAGAACATTAATTTGAACATCTTTTATTCAATATTGCTTTTCAAAATATTTCCCACTTTCGAGATATAGAGTTCCAAAGATTTGGCATTCTGGCCCCTTATGGCCCCTAATTATGTAATATATGACATAAATATTATAATATATAGTTGTACATTGTTAAGATAAACATTTTTGCTTCAGTAATGTATACCAAAATATTGATCATTAAAGAGTTATTGATTTAATACTTTCGGCCCCTCTCGGACCCTAATATGACAAGTCAGCCCTTTTTTCTTGATACCATATTAAAGATCTTGTCATTCTGCACAAATATTGTTCAATATGTTATTACAAAATAATTATACTTTAAAAGATATGATACAAAATGTCTCAAAAATTCACTCATGATTCGTGTCCTAAATTTCGACCCCTACCGAGCTTCCATACTAGGCACTTCCGGAAAATATCTAAACCCAGGTGCAAAATGGCAACATGTCCTCTATCATCACTAAAAATTTCAGCGCTCTAGCTCAAGCCGTTTTTGAGTTCCATCGCAGACAAGGAGGTCCTCTGAATTTTGATAAAAGGGCGATAACTTTCGACCGGAAGTAGATATCCCTAAATAGACTTGCCGGAATTAACTTCAGATGTCAACGCATCTACCATGAAAATTTGAATAAAATCGAACGAGCCATCTCCGAGAAATCCTCTGCACAAATTTTGTAAGAAGAAAAAAGAATAATAATAAAGGTAAAAAAGAAACCGAAGAATAATAGAAGGGTCTTCCGCTGAAGACGGAAGACCCTAATAAAGGTAAAAAAGAAACCGAAGAATAATAGAAGGGTCTTCCGCTGAAGACGGAAGACCCTAATAAAGGTAAAAAAGAAACCGAAGAATAATAGAAGGGTCTTCCGCTGAAGACGAAAGACCTTGATAAAACATAAGAGAAATCATTTCTCCTAGACAAATTACTAGTCGTTAAACATTTTTGGATGTTTCCGTAAAAGTCTATTTAAAAAATAAATTGCTCTTCAAGCAGGGATCGAACTCAAAACCCTTGGGTTGAAAGGCAGGTGCGCTAACCATTAGGCCACGCATTCCGACAACAGTAGTAAGTTAAAATGTTTAGGACTATAGAATAGATGCAAGCGTATTTTTAGAATCGGTAGGGGAAGAAAGAAGTTCCGTAAAAGGAAATAGTTCCTGAACTTGCAAGCAGTATATAAAATAAGAAGGGACGGGCTGCGTGAGAAAACGTTAACACTGTTCCCTAATGAAAATGTATTAGTGGACTGTGGCCCGATTCATCGATATTGTGAGCATGCTGATTTTTTTGTAAATACATGTAGCTTTGTTGAAAGCTTTAAAGATCGGGTTCGGATTTTAGCATTTCTGACTGAATATCCTGAAATAGATATGAAACATTTAAATAAGCATTTCTTTGGGTTATATTAAATATATGTAGCACAAATTAAACTCCCAACATGCATTTTTAGAAGGGAAACAGGACAATGAAAGCGAGAATTGTTTTTAATATATCGAAAATCGCTATTTCTGGAAACTGATTAATTCTAAATAAAAATCAAATAAATTCCACATGTAAAAGAAAGAGAGAATGCTCGTAATTAAAATGTCATATCATATCAGGAGAATCGAATGCTATTAACGACATCTGAAGAAATAGCCAATAAAAGGTTAAGATCATTTCTTCGTTCACCTGCACTTTAATTTCAAACACAACAGAACTTGTAGTTTTTGCCGTGAAGCTTCATGACTTCTATATACTTATAAAACTCACCGTAAAACTTTCCAGAAAGTTTCTCTGAGGTCTATATTCAATTGGAACCAAATTTGGTGTCGATCCGAGGTCTGGTTTGAATTTTACAGAAATATTCTACGTTGTTGTTGATGTGATTTTTTTTTTAAGAAAGGGGGGGGTGAGTTATTTATTTTATGTTTCTTTTCAACTAACAATTGTAACTACTTCCACATCCTTAAGCTTGATTGTGACCTTTGGGTCAAGGTCAAAGGTCAAGGTCATTTAAAAAAAAATTCTTTACGTTCTATGTTTTAACCTGCTACTGTAGCTGGATGCATGTCCTTAGTTTGAAATTTAACCCAAAGTCATGTTTGCCGATAATTTTCATTATTCTTTTTTTTTTTTTTTTTTTTGGAGAGAGGGAGAGAAGGACAATAAAACTTAAGAAAGTTCCAGTAGGTTCTTAGCTACAACTCCCTGAAATCTTATATCTATCTGAAGTGTGATTTGAAACTAAGAGAAAGATTTCACATTGCTCTCGGGATGATTTTTTTCTTTGAAGTTTTTCCGGAAAAAAAATGTAATTTCTACATTTTTTAGAGAAAGACCATAAAACTCTACAGGAAGTTACTTTGGAGTCTCAGCTACAGTTCTCTAAAGTTTCGTGTCGATCCGATGTGTGAATTCAATTCTAGAGAGATATTGCATGTTGCAACTGCTGTCATTTTTTTTCCACGAAAAAAGGGGGGGGGGTTATATAATAATCCTTAGCCTGTTACACATTGGGAGTTGTAATCACCTCTCCACTTCCTCAGTAAACATTCTGACCTTAATGTCAAGGTCATATATCAAGGACAAAGTTCAAGGTCAAAGGTCAAGGTCATACATATAGGTGGAAAGATCCAATAAACAGAGGCATTTCAAGAGATTTCTGCTCAGAAAGGTTAAAGAAATTAATAATTACTAGACGAGCTTGCGTCAAAGATTTAGCATTCTGGCCCCTTTTGGCCCCTAATTACGAAATTTTTAATAAAATTTTAAGATATATAGATGCAGATTGGGAAGATGAACATTTTTGCTTCAATAATTAATATCAAAATATTTAACGTTAAGGAGTTATAGATGAAAGACTTTTGGCCCCTCTGAGCCCCTAATTTGAGGGGTCAGCCCCTTTTTCTTGATATCACTTGAAAGGTCTTGTAATTCTGAAGACTTTTTGTTCAACGACTATTCAGAAGTTTCGTTTCATTTTCGAGATATGTAGACCTGAAATATTTAGGGGCCGTCCCTTTAAGTCCTTATAGGGGCTGTTTAGGAAAAATTCAAAGGATGCACATTGTTCAAATCATCATTCTAAACAACTTTTGTTCAATATTGCTTTTCAAAATGTTCCCCCTTTTCGAGATATAGAGCTTCAAAGATAAAGCATTCTGACCCCTTATGGCCCCTAATTACGTAATATTTGAAGAAAATTTTAAGATATATAGTTGCAGATTGTAAAGATGAACATTTTTGCTTCAATATTTAATATCAAAATATTTAACGTTAAGGAGTTATAGATGAAAGACTTTTGGCCCCTCTGAGCCCCTATTTTGAGGGATCAGCCCCTTTTTCTTGATATTACTTGAAAGGTCTTGTAATTTTGAAGACTTTCTGTTCAACAACTATTCAGAAGTTTCGTTTCGTTTTCGAGATATGTAGACTTGAAATATTTAGGGGCCGTCCCTTTAAGTCCTTATAGGGACTGTTTAGGAAAAATTAAAAGGATGCACATTGTTGAGACCATCATTCTAAACAAGTTTTGTTCAATATTGCTTTTCAAAATGTTTCTCCTTTTCGAGATATAGAGCTTCAAAGATAAAGCATTCTGGCCCCTTATGGCCCCTAATTACGTAATATTTGAAGAAAATTTTAAGATATATAGTTGCAGATTGTGAAGATGAACAATTTTGCTTCAATATTTAATATCAAAATATTTAACGTTAAGGAGTTATAGATGAAAGACTTTTGGCCCCTCTAAGCCCCTAATTTGAGGGGTCAGCCCCTTTTTCTTGATATCACTTGAAAGGTCTTGTAATTTTGAAGACTTTCTGTTCAACAACTATTCAGAAGTTTCGTTTCGTTTTCGAGATATGTTGACTTGAAATATTTAGGGGCCGTCTCTTTAAGTCCTTATAGGGGCTGTTTAGGAAAAATTCCAAGGATGCACATTGTTCAGATCATCATTCTAAACAACTTTTGTTCAATATTGCTTTTCAAAATGTTTCCCCTTTTCGAGATAAAAAGCTTCAAAGATTAAGCATTCTGGCCCCTTGTGGCCCTTATTTATGTAACATATGACGTAAAAATCATAATATATAGTTGTAGTTTGTTAAGATAAATAATTTTGCTTCAGTAATGTATACAAAAATATTGCTTGTTTAAGAGTTATCGATTAACGACTTTCGGCCCCTAATGTGATGAGTCAGCCCTTTTTTCTTGATATCATGTTACAGATCTTTTTATTCTGCACAAATATTGTTCAATATATTTTAACAAAATAATTATACTTTAAAAGATATGATACAAAATGTCTCAAAAATTCACTCATGATTCGTGTCCTAAATTTCGACCCCTACCGAGCTTCCATACTAGGCACTTCCGGAAAATATCTAAACCCAGGTGCAAAATGGCAACACGTCCTCTATCATCACTGAAAATTTCAGCGCTCTATCTCAAGCCGTTTTTGAGTTCCATCGCAGACAAGGAGGTCCTCTAAATTTTGATAAAAGGGCGATAACTTCCGACCGGAAGTAAATATCCCTTAACGGAATTGCCGGAATTAACTTCAGATATCAACGCATCTACCATGAAAATTTGAATAAAATCGAACGAGCCATCTCCGAGAAATCGTCTGCACAAATTTTGTAAGAAGAAAAAAGAATAAAAATAATAATAATAATAATAATAAAGGTAAAAAAGAAACCGAAGAATAATAGAAGGGTCTTCCGCTGAAGACGGAAGACCCTAATAATAAAAAGAAAAGTGAAAAATCAACAATAGAATAATAGAAGGGTCTTCAGCAGAAGACGGAAGACCCTAATAACTAGATGCGATCTCGTTGCGAGCAACGAGTGGGTCTTCCGTCCGATTTTTGATAAGATGAGATACGAATTTGACTGAGATTTTCGTTCATAAATATATAAATAGTGAAAACGTACAATTTCCTTCAGTTATGTTTTTGATCATACTGGCACCTAAAAACGCCACATTTGATGAAGATTTTAAAATATTTATAGTAGCAGATCATTGAAGATGAACATTACTGTAAAAGGGTTATAGATGAAAGATTTTTGGCCCCTCCGAGCCCCTATTTCGAGGGGTCACCCCCTTTTTCTTGATATCACATGAAAGGTCTTGTAATTCTGAAGACTTTTTGTTCAACAACTGTTCAGAAGTTTCGTTTCGTTTTCGAGATATGTAGACTTGAAATATTTAGGGGCCGTCTCTTTAAGTCCTTATAGGGGCTGTTTAGGAAAAATTAAAGGGATGCACATTTTTGAGAACATCATTCTAAATAACATTTGTTAAATATTGCTTTTCAAAATGTTTCCCCATTTCGAGATATAAAACGTCCAAGATTTAACATTCTGGTCCCTTATGGCCCCTAATTACGTAATATTTGAAGAGAATTTAAGATATATAGTTGCAGATTGTGAAGATGAACATTTTTGCTTCAATAATTAATATCAAAATATTTAGCGTTAAAGAGTTATAGATGAAAGACTTTAGTCCCCTCTGTGCCCCTAATTTGAGGGGTCAGCCCCTTTTTCTTGATATCAAATGAAAGGTCTTGTAATTCTGAAGACTTTTTGTTCAACAAGTATTCAGAAGTTTTGTTTCGTTTTCGAGATATGTAGCATTGAAATATTTAGGGGTCGTCCCTTTAAGTCCTTATAGGGGCAGTTTAGGAAAAATTCAAAGGATGTACATTATTTAAAACATCATTCTAAACAACTTTTGTTCAATATTGCTTTTCAAAATGTTTCCCCTTTTGGAGATATAATGCGTCAAAGATTTAACATTCTGGCCCCTAATTACGTAATATTTTATGAAATTTTAAAATATATGGTTGCAGATTGTGAAGATGAACATTTTTGCTTCAATAATTAATATCAAATTATTTAACGTTAAGGAGTTATAGGTGAAATACTTTTGGCCCCTCTGAGCCTTTAATTTGAGGGGTCAGCCCCTTTTTCTTGATATCACATGAAAGGTCTTGTAATTCTGAATTCTTTTGTTTAACAACTGTTCAGAAGTTTTGTTTTGTTTTCAAGATATGTAGCCTTGAAAATTTTAGGGGCCGTCCCTTTAAGTCCTTATAGGGGCTGTTTAGGAAAAATTAAAGGGATGCACATTGTTGAGAACATTATTTTAAACAACTTTTGTTCAATAATGCTTTTCAAAATGTTTCCCCTTTTGGAGATATAAATCGTCAAAGATTAAGCATTCTGGCCCCTTATGGCCCCTAATTACGTAATATTTGATAAAAATTTTAATACATGGTTGCAAATTGTAAATATGAACATTTTTGCTTCAATAATGTATGCAAAAATATTGCTTGTTTTAGAGTTATAGATTAAAGACTTTTGGCCCCTCTCGGCCCCTCATATGATGAGTCAGCCCTTTTTTCTTGATATCATGTCAAAGATCTTTTCATTCTGCAAAAATATTGTTCAATATGTTTTAACAAAATAATTATACTTTAAAAGATATGATACAAAAAGTCTCAAAAATTCATTCATGATTCGTGTCCTAAATTTCGACCCCTAACGAGCTTCCATACTAGGCAGTTCCGGAAAATATCTAAACCCAGGTGCAAAATGGCAACATGTCCTCTATCATCACTGAAAATTTCAGCGCTCTAGCTTAAGCCGTTTTTGAGTTCCATCGCAGACAAGGAGGTCCTCTGAATTTTAATAAAAGGGCGATAACTCTCGACCGGAAGTAAATATCCCTTAACGGACTTGCCGGAATTAACTTCAGATGTCAACGCATCTACCTTGAAAATTTGAATAAAAGCGAACGAGCCATCCCCGAGAAATCCTCTGCACAAATTTTGTAAGGAGAAAAAAGAATAATAATAATAATAACTAGATGAGATCTCGTTGCGAGCAACGAGTGGGTCTTCCGTCCGATTTTTGATAAGATGAGATAAGAATTTGACTGAGATTTTCGTTCAAATATAATGATATAAATAAATTGTTAAGACGAACAATTTCGCTCTAATAATGTTTTACAAAATATTGATCATTAAAGGAATATAAATTAAAGACTTTCGCCCATTCTTGGCCCCTAATGTGAGAGGTCAGCCCCTTTTTCTTGATATCATTTTAAAGATCTCATGATTTTGAACAGTTTTTGTTCAACAACTAGTCAGAAATTCTTTTTTGTTTTCGGGATATATGCAAAAGAAATATTAAAGGCCGGCCCTTCAAGTCCTAAATGGGGACGTCTAGCAAAAATTGAAAGAGTGCATATTGTTCAGAATATTATTTTGATCGTTTTTTGTTCAATACTGTTTATCAAAATATTCTTTTTTTTCAAGATATATTGCGCCATAGATTATGCAATCTGGCCCCCTTAAGACCCCTTACTGCGTAATATATGATATCAACATCATGTTATTTAGATAAAGTGTGTGAAGAAGTACTATTTCGCTTCAGCAATATATTACAAAATATTGATCATTAAAGAGTTATTGATTGTATACTCTCAGCCCCTTATTTAATGGGTCAGACCCTTTTCCTTGATATCACCTTAAATCTCTCATGATTTTGAACACTTTTTGTTCAAGAATTATTCAAAAATTCTTTTTCGTTTACGAGATATATCCGAAGGATATATTTAGAGGCCGGCCCTTCAACTCCTTAATTGAGACGTTTAGAAAAAATCAAAAGGTTGCATATTGTTCAGAACATTATTTTGAATAACTTTTGTTCAATATTGCTTATCAAAATATTTCCCACTTTTGAGATATAAAGCGTCAAAGATTTAGCATTCCGGCCCCTTATAGCCCCTAATTATGTAAATATGATGTGAATATCATAATATATAGTTGTGAATTGTTGAGATAAACATTTTTGCTTCAGTAATGCATTACAAAATATTGATCGTTAAAGAGTTATTGTTCAAAGACTTTCGACCCCTCTCAGCCCCTATTTTGAGGGGTCAGCCCCTTTTTTATTCATATCACTTAAAAGCTCTCATGATTTTGAACACTTTTTGTTCAACAACTACTCAGAAATTCTTTTTCGTTTCTGAAATATTTGCAAAAGAAGTATTTAGGGGCCGGCCCTTCAACTCCTAAATGGGGATGTTTAGCAGAATATGAAAGGTTGCATACTGTTTAGAACATTATTTTGAACATCTTTTATTCAATATTGCTTATCAAAATATTTCCCACTTTTGAGATATAAAGCGTCAAAGATTTAGCATTCTGGTCCCTTATGGCCCCTAATTATGTAACAAATGACATAAATATTATAATATATAGTTGTTAATTGTTAAGATAAACATTTTTGCTTTAGTAATGTATACCAAAATAGTGATCGTTAAAGAGTTATTGATTTAATACTTTTGGCCCCTCTCGGCCCCTAATATGATAGGTCAGCCCTTTTTTCTTGATATCATATGAAAGATCTTGTCATTCTGCACAAATATTGTTCAGTATGTTATTACAAAATAATTATACTTTAAAAGATATGATACAAAATGTCTCAAAAATTCACTCATAATTCGTGTCCTAAATTTCGATCCCTACCGAGCTTCCATACTAGGCTCTTCCGGAAAATATTAAAACCCAGGTGCAAAATGGCAACATGTCCTCTATCATCACTGAAAATTTCAACGCTCTATCTTAAGCCGTTTTTGAGTTCCATCGCAGACAAGGAGATCCTCTAAATTTTGATAAAAGGGCGATAACTTTCGACCGGAAGTAAATATCCCTTTATAGACTTACCGGAATTAACTTCAGATGTCAACGCATCTACCATGAAAATTTGAATAAAATCGAACGAGCCATCTCCGAGAAATCGTCTGCACAAATTTTGTAAGAAGAAAAAAGAATAAAAACTAGATGGTTCTCGTTGCGAGCAACGAGTGGGTCTTCCGTCCGATTTTCGATGAGATAAGAATTTGATTCAGATTTTCAAAAATCGAAAAGTTACATACTGTTTAGAACATTATTTTGAACATCTTTTATGCTATATTGCTTATCAAAACATTTCCCACTATCGAGATATAGAGTGCCAAAGATTTGGCCTTCTGGCCCCTCATGGCCCCTAATTATGTAACACGTGATGTCAATATCATAATATATAGTTGGAAATTGTTGAAATAAACATTTTTGCTTCAGTAATGAATTGCAAAATGTTGATCATTAAAGAGTTATTGTTCAAAGACCTTCGACCCCTCTCAGATTAAAGACTTTTGGCCCCTCTCGGCCCCTATTTTGAGGGGCCAGCCCCTTTTTCTTCATACCACCTTAAAGCTCTTATGATTTTGAACACTTTTTGTTCAACAACTATTCAGAAATTCTTTTTCGTTTCCGAGATATATGCAAAAGATATATTAAGGGGCCAGCCCTTCAACTCCTTAATGGGGACGTTTAGCAAAAATCGAAAAGTTACATACTGTTAAGAACATTATTTTGAACATCTTTTATTCTATATTGCTTATCAAAACATTTCCCACTTTCGAGATATAGAGTGCCAAAGATTTGGCCTTCTGGCCCCTCATGGCCCCTAATTATGTAACATATGACATAAATATTATAATATGTAGTTGTAAATTGTTAAAATAAACATTTTTGCTTCAGTAATGTATAGCAAAATGTTGATCGTTAAAGAGTTATTGATTTAATACTTTTGGCCCCTCTCAGCCCCTAATATGATAAGTCAGCCCTTTTTTCTTGATATCATATTAAAGATCTTGTCATTCTGCACAAATATTGTTCAATATGTTTTAACAAAATAATTATACTTTAAAAGATATGATACAAAATGTCTCAAAAATTCACTCATAATTCAAGTTCTAAATTTCGACCCCTACCGAGCTTCCATACTAGGCTCTTCCGGAAAATATCTAAACCCAGGTGCAAAATGGCAACATGTCCTCTATCATCACTGAAAATTTCAGCGCTCTATCTTAAGCCGTTTTTGAGTTCCATCGCAGACAAGGAGATCCTCTAAATTTTGATAAAAGGGCGATAACTTCCGACCGGAAGTAAATATCCCTTAACGGAATTGCCGGAATTAATTTCAGATATCAACGCATCTACCATGAAAATTTGAATAAAATCGAACGAGCCATCTCCGAGAAATTGTCTGTACAAATTTTGTAAGAAGAAAAAAGAATAAAAATAATAATAACTAGATGAGATCTCGTTGCGAGCAACGAGTGGGTCTTCCGTCCGATTTTTGATAAAATGAGATAAGAATTTGACTGAGATTTTCGATCAAATATAATGATATAAATAAATTGTTAAGACGAACAATTTTGCTTTAATACCGTAAAGTTTAACAAAATATTGATCATTAAAGGGTTATAGATTAAATACCTTTGGCCCTTCTTGGCCCTTAATGTGAGAGGTCAGCCCCTTTTTCTTGATATCTTCTTAAAGCTCTCATGATTTTGAACACTTTTTGTTCAACAACTATTCAGAAATTCTTTTTTGTTTTCGGGATATATGCAAAAGAAATATTAAGGGCCGGCCCTTCAAGTCCTAAATGGGGACGTCTAGCAAAAATTGAAAGAGTGCATATTGTTCAGAATATTATTTTGAACGTCTTTTGTTCAATACTGTTTATCAAAATATTATTCCTTTTCGAGATATATTGCGCCAAAGATTATGCAATCTGGCCCCCTAAAGACCCCTTATTGCGTAACATATGATATCAGCATCATGTTATTTAGAAAAAAGTGAGTGAAGATGAACTATTTCGGTTCAGTAATATATTACAAAATATTGATCATTAAAGAGTTGTTGATTGCATACTTTTGGCCCCTCTCGGCCCCTTATTTAAGGTGTCAGACCCTTTTCATTGATATCACCTTAAAGCTCTCATGATTTTGAACACTTTTTGTTCAACAACTATTCAAAAATTCTTTTTCGTTTCCATAATATATGCGAAGAATATATTTAGGGGTCGGTCCTTCAACTCCTTAATGGGAACTTTTAGCAAAAATCAAAAGGTTGCATATTGTTTAGAACATTATTTTGAACATCTTTTGTTCAATATTGCTTAACAAAATATTTCCCACTTTTGATATATAAAGCGTCAAAGATTTAGCATTCTGCCCCCTAATGGCCCCTAATTATGTAACATATGATGTGAATATCATAATATATAGTTGTAAATTGTTGAGATAAACATTTTTGCTTCAGTAATGGATTACAAAATATTGATCGTTAAAGAGTTATTAATCAAAGACTTTTGGCCCCTCTCAGCCACTATTTTGAGGGTCCAGCCCCTTTTTCCACATATCATTTTAAAGCTCTCATGATTTTGAACACTTTTTGTTCAACAACTACTCAGAAATTCTTTTTCGATTCTGAGATATTTGCAAAAGAAGTATTTAGGGGCCGGTCCTTCAACTCCTTAATGGGGACGTTTAGCAAAAAATGAAAGGTTGCATATTGTTTAGAACATTATTTTGAATATCTTTTGTTCAATATTGCTTAGCAAACTATTTCCCACTTTTGAGATATAAAGCGTCAAAGATTTAGCATTCTGGCCCCTTATGGCCCCTAATTATGTAACATATGACATAAAAATTATAATATATAGTTGTAAATTGTTAACATGAACATTTTTGCTTCAGTAATGCATTACAAAATATTGATCGTTAAAGAGTTATTTATTTAGAAGTTTTAGCCCCTCTCGGCCCTTAATATGATGACTCAGCCCTTTTTTCTTGATATCATAATAAAGATCTTGTCATTCTGCACAAATATTGTTCAGTATGTTTTTACAAAATAATCATACTTTAAAAGATATGATACAAAATGTTTCAAAAATTCACTCATGATTCGTGTCCTAAATTTCGACCCCTACCGAGTTTCCATACTAGGCACTTCCGGAAAATATCAAAACCCAGGTGCAAAATGGCAACATGTCCTCTATCATCACTGAAAATTTCAGCGCTCTAGCTTAAGCCGTTTTTGAGTTCCATCGCAGACAAGGAGGTCCTCTAAATTTTGATAAAAGGGCGATAACTTCGACCGGAAGTAAAATTTCAAAAAATTGTTTAGCCGGAATTAACTTCAGATAACCTAGCAACAATTCTGAAAATCTGAAGCAAATCCATCAATCCATCTTCGAGAAATCGTCTGCACAAAATTTGTGCAGAAAAAAAGAATAATAATAATAACTAGATGCGATCTCGTTGCGAGCAACGAGTGGGTCTTCCGTCCGATTTTCGATAAGATGAGGTAAGAATTTGACTGAGATTTTCGTTTAAAAAATAGTTATATAAATAAATTGTTGAGACAAACAGTTTTCCTTCAGCAATGTCTAACAAAATGTTGATCATTAAAAGGTTATAGATTAAAAAGATTCGGCCCGTCTTTGCCTCTTATATGAGTGATCAACCCATTTTTCTTGATATCATCTTAAAGCTCTCATGATTTTAAACACTTTTTATTCAACAACTATTCAGAAATTCTTTTTCGTTTCCGAGATATATGCAAAAGAAATATTAAGGGCTGGCCCTTTAAGTCCTAAATGTGGACGTCTATCAAATATTGAATGATTGCATATTATTAAGAATATTATTTTGAACGTCTTTTGTTAAAATATTGGTTATCAAAATATTCTTCCTTTTCAAGATTTATTGCGCCAAAGATTATACAATCTGACCCCTAATTATCCCTTATTGCATAAGATATGATGTAAACACCATGTTAAATAGCTAAAGAGTGTGAAGATGAACTATTTCGCTTCAGTAATATATTACAAAATATTGATCATTAAATAATTATTGATTTAAGACTTTCGGCCCCTCTCGGCCCCTATTTCAGCCTCTTTTTCTTCATACCACTTTATAGCTCTTATGGTTTTGAACACTTTTTGTTCAACAACTATTCAGAAATTCTTTTTCGTTTCCGAGATATATGCAAAAGGTATATTTAAGGGCCAGCCCTTCAACTCCTAAATGGGGACGTTTAGCAAAAATCGAAAGGTTATTTACTGTTTAGAACATTATTTTGAACCTCTTTTATTCTATATTGCTTATCAAAACATTTCCCACTTTCGAGATATAAAGTGTCAAAGATTTGGCCTTCTGGCCCCTTAGGCCCCTAATTATGTAACATGTGATGTGAATATCATAATATATAGTTGTAAATTGTTAAGATAAACATTTTTGCTTCAGTAATGAATTGCAAAATATTGATTGTTAAAAAGATATTGATTAAAGACTTTTGGCCCCTCTCGGCCCCTATTTTGAGGGGCCAGCCCCTCTTTCTTCATACCACTTTAAAGCTCTTTTGATTTTGAACACTTTTTGTTCAACAACTATTCAGAAATTCTTTTTCGTTTCCCAGGTATATGTAAAAGATATATTTAGGGGCCAGCCCTTCAACTCCTTAATGGGGACGTTTAGCAAAAATCGAAAGGTTAAATATTGTTTAGAACATTATTTTGAACCTCTTTTATTCAATATTGCTTATCAAAATATTTCCCACTTTCGAGATATAGAGTGCCAAAGATTTCGCATTCTGGCCCCTTATGGACCTTAATTATGTAACATATGATGTATATATCATAATATATGGTTGTAAATTGTTAAGATAAACATTTTTGCTTCAGTAATGTATACCAAAATATTGATCGTTAAAGACGTATTGATTTAATACTTTTGGCCCCTCTTGTCCTCTAATATGATGAGTCAGCCCTTTTTTCTTGATATCATATTGAAGATTTTCTCATTCTGCACAAATATTGTTCAGAATGTTCTTACAAAATAATTATACTTTAAAAGATATGATACAAAATGTCTCAAAAATTCACTCATGATTCGTGTCCTAAATTTTGACCCCTACCGAGCTTCCATACTAGACACTTCCGGAAAATATCCAAACCCAGGTGCAAAATGGCAACATGTCCTCTATCATCACTGAAAATTTCAGCGCTCTAGCTTAAGCCGTTTTTGAGTTCCATCGCAGACAAGGAGGTCCTCTAAAGTTTGATAAAAGGGCGATAACTCCGGACCGGAAGTGATTTTCTAAAAATTGTTTAGCCGGAATTAACTTCAGATAACCTAGCAACAATTCTGAAAATCTGAAGCAAATCCATCAATCCATCTCCGAGAAATCGTCTGCACAAAATTTGTGCAGAAAAAAAAAATAATAACTAGATGCGATCTCGTTGCGAGCAACGAGTGGGTCTTCCGTCCGATTTTTGATAAGATGAGATAAGAATTTGACTCAGATTTTCGTTAAAAAATAGATATATAAATAAATTGTTAAGACAAACAATTTTCCTTCAGTAATGTGTTACAAAATATTGATAATTAAAAAGTTAGAGATTAAACACTTCCGGCCCGTCTTGGCCCCTTATATGAGTGGTCAGTCCCTTTTTCTTGATATCATCTAAAAGCTCTCATGATTTTGAACACATTTCGTTCAACAACTATTCTGAAATTCTTTTTCGTTTCTGAGATATATATGCAAAAGAAATATTAAGGGCCTGCCCTAAATGGGGACGTCTAGCAAAAATTGAATGATTGCATATTATTAAGAATACAATTTTGAACGTCTTTTGTTAAAATATTGGTTATCAAAATATTCTTCCTTTTCAAGATTAATTGCGCCAAAGATTATACAATCTGACCCCTAATTATCCCTTATTGCATACGATATGATGTAAGCACCATGTTATATAGTTAAAGAGTGTAAAGATGAACTATTTCGCTTCAGTAATATATTACAAAATATTGATCATTAAAGAGTTATTGATTAAAGACTTTTGGCCCCTCTCGGTCCCTATTTTGAGGGGCCAGCCCCTTTTTCTTCATACCACTTTAAAGCTCTCATGATTTTGAACACTTTTTGTTCAACAACTATTCAGAAATTCTTTTTCGTTTCCGAGTTATATGCAAAAGATATATTTAGGGGCCAGCCCTTCAACTCCTTAATGGGGACGTTTAGCAAAAATCGAAAGGTTTCATATTGATCAGATCATTATTTTGAACATCTTTTATTCAATATTGCTTATCAAAACATTTCCCACTTTCGAGATATAA
Organism: Saccostrea echinata; assembly: GCF_033153115.1. Lineage (NCBI taxonomy): Eukaryota > Metazoa > Mollusca > Bivalvia > Ostreida > Ostreidae > Saccostrea > Saccostrea echinata. The sequence goes on along the minus strand of NW_026889776.1, from coordinate 9,640,736 downwards.
AGTGCAAAAGATTTGGCCTTCTGGCCCCTTATGGCCCCTAATTATGTAACATGTGATGTGAATATCATAATATATAGTTGGAAATTGTTGAGATAAATATTTTTGCTTCAGTAATGTATTGCAAAATATTGATCGTTAAAGAGTTATTGATTAAAGACTTTTGGCCCCTCTCGGTCCCTATTTTGAGGGGCCAGCCCCTTTTTCTTCATACCACTTTAAAGCTCTCATGATTTTGAACACTTTTTGTTCAACAACTATTCAGAAATTCTTTTTCGTTTCCGAGTTATATGCAAAAGATATATTTAGGGGCCAGCCCTTCAACTCCTTAATGGGGACGTTTAGCAAAAATCGAAAGGTTTCATATTGATCAGATCATTATTTTGAACATCTTTTATTCAATATTGCTTATCAAAACATTTCCCACTTTCGAGATATAAAGTGCAAAAGATTTGGCCTTCTGGCCCCTTATGGCCCCTAATTATGTAACATGTGATGTGAATATCATAATATATAGTTGGAAATTGTTGAGATAAATATTTTTGCTTCAGTAATGTATTGCAAAATATTGATCGTTAAAGAGTTATTGATTAAAGACTTTTGGCCCCTCTCGGTCCCTATTTTGAGGGGCCAGCCCCTTTTTCTTCATACCACTTTAAAGCTCTCATGATTTTGAACACTTTTTGTTCAACAACTATTCAGAAATTCTTTTTCGTTTCCGAGTTATATGCAAAAGATATATTTAGGGGCCAGCCCTTCAACTCCTTAATGGGGACGTTTAGCAAAAATCGAAAGGTTTCATATTGATCAGATCATTATTTTGAACATCTTTTATTCAATATTGCTTATCAAAATATTTCCCACTTTCGAGATATAAAGTGCAAAAGATTTGGCCTTCTGGCCCCTTATGCCCCTAATTATGTAACATGTGATGTAAATATCATAATATATAGTTGGAAATTGTTGAGATAAACATTTTTGCTTCAGTAATGTATACCAAAATATTGATCGTTAAAGAGTTATTGATTTAATACTTTCGGCCCCTCTCGGCCCCTAATATGATAAGTCAGCCCTTTTTTTCTTGATATCATATTAAAGACCTTGTCATTCTGCACAAATATTGTTCAATACGTTATTACAAAATGATTATACTTTAAAAGATATGAAACAAAATGTCTCAAAAATTCACTCATGATTCGTGTCCTAAATTTCGACCCCTACCGAGCTTCCATACTAGGCACTTCTGGAAATTATCTAAACCCAGGTGCAAAATGACAACATGTCCTCTCTCATCACTAAAAATTTCAGTGCTCTAGCTTAAGCCGTTTTTGAGTTCCATCGCAGACAAGGAGGTCCTCTGAATTTTGATAAAAGGGCGATAACTTCCGACCGGAAGTAAATATCCCTTAATGAAATTGCCGGAATTAACTTCAGATGTCAACGCATCTACCATGAAAATTTGAATAAAATCGAACGAGCCATCTCCGAGAAATCGTCTGCACAAATTTTGTTAGAAGAAAAAAGAATAATAACTAGATGCGATCTCGTTGCGAGCAACGAGTGGGTCTTCCGTCCGATTTTTGATAAGATGAGATACGAATTTGACTGAGATTTTCGTTCATAAATATATAAATAGTGAAAACGTACAATTTGCTTCAGTTGTGTTTAACAAAATTTTAACATAATGGCACCAAAAAACGCAATATTTGATGAAGATTTTAAAATATTTATAGTAGCAGATCGTGAAGATGAACATTACTGTAAAAGGGTTATAGATGAAAAACTTTTGGCCCCTTTGAGCCCCTAATTCGAGGGGTCTTGATATCACATGAAAGGTCTTGTAATTCTGAAGACTTTTCGTTCAACAATTATTCAGTTTTCGAGATATGCAGACTTGAAATATTTAGGGGCCGTCCCTTTAAGTCCTTATAGGGGCTGTTTAGGAAAAATTCAAAGGATGCACATTGTTCGGATCATCATTCTAAACAACTTTTGTTCAATATTGCTTTTAAAAATGTTTCCCCTTTTCGAGATATAAGCGTCAAAGATTAAGCATTTTGGCCCCTTTTGGTAATTAGGTAATATTTGAAGAAAATTTTAAGATATATAGTTGCAGATTGTGAAGATGAACATTTCTGCTTCAATATTTAATATCAAAATATTTAACGTTAAGGAGTTATAGATGAAAGACTTTTGGCCCCTCTGAGCCCCTAATTTGAGGGGTCAGCCCCTTTTTCTTGATATCGCTTGAAAGGTCTTGTAATTCTGAAGACTTTTTGTTCAACAACTATTCAGAAGTTTCGTTTCGTTTTAGAGATATGCAGACTTGAAATATTTAGGGGCCGTCCCTTTAAGTCCTTATAGGGGCTGTTTAGGAAAAATTCAAAGGATGCACATTGCTCAGATCATCATTCTAAACAACTTTTGCTCAATATTGCTTTTCAAAATGTTTCCCATTTCCAAGATATAAAGCTTCAAAGATTAAGCATTCTGGCCCCTTGTGGCCCTTATTTATGTAACATATGACGTAAAAATCATAATATATAGTTGTAGTTTGTTAAGATAAATAACTTTGCTTCAGTAATGTATACAAAAATATTGCTTGTTTAAGAGTTATCGATTAAAGACTTTTGGCCCCTCCCGGCCCCTAATGTGATGAGTCAGCCCTTTTTTCTTGATATCATGTTACAGATCTTTTTATTCTGCACAAATATTGTTCAATATGTTTTGACAAAATAATTATACTTTAAAAGTTATGATACAAAATGTCTCAAAAATTCACTCATGATTCGTGTCCTAAATTTTGACCCCTACCGAGTTTCCATACTAGGCACTTCCGGAAAATATCTAAATCCAGGTGCAATATGGCAACATGTCCTCTATCATCACTGAAAATTTCAGCGCTCTAGCTTAAGCCGTTTTTGAGTTCCATCGCAGACAAGGAGGTCCTCTGAATTTTAATAAAAGGGCGATAACTTCCGACCGGAAGTGATTTTTAAAAAAACGATATTGCCGGAATTAACTTCAGATGTCAACGCATCTACCATGAAAATTTGAATAAAATCGAACGAGCCATCTCCGAGAAATCTTCTGCACAAATTTTGTAAAGAAAAAAAAGAATAATAATAATAACTAGATGGTTCTCGTTGCGAGCAACGAGTGGGTCTTCCGTAAGATTTTGGATAAGATTAGTCAAGATCTTGACTGAGATATTCATCTGTAAAAAGCGAAAGGATGCATATTGTTTAAAACATTATTCTGCACATCTTTTGTTCAACATTGCTCATCAAAATATATCCCCTTTTCGAGATATAAAGCGTCAAAGATTTAGCATTCTGGCCCCTTATAGCCTTTATTACGTAACATATGATCAAAATTTTATAATAGATAGTTGCAGATTGTTAAGATAAACATTTTTGCTTCAGTAATTTATAACAAAATATTGATCATTAAAGAATTATAGATGAAAGACTTTTGGCCCTTCTGAGCCCCTAATTTGAGGGGTCAGCCCCTTTTTCTTGATATCAAATAAAAGGTCTTGTGATTTTGAAGACTTTTTGTTCAACAACTATTCAGAAATTTCCTTTCGTTTAAGACATATATAGAATAACAATATTTAGGGGCCAGCCCTCCAGGTCCTTAATGGGGATGTCTTGCAAAAATTAAAAGGGTGTATATTGTTTAGAACATTATTCTGAACATCTTTTGTTCAATATTGCTTATCAAAATATTTCCCCTTTTCGAGATATAAAGTGTCAAAGATTTAGCATTCTGGCCCCTTATGGCCCCTTATTACGTAACATATGATCAAAATTTTTATAATATATAGTTGCAGAGTGTTAAGATGAACATTTTTGCTTCAGTAATTTATAACAAAATATTCATCATTAAAGAGTTATAGATGAAAGTCTTTTGGCCCTTCTGAGCCCCTAATTTGAGGGGTCAGCCCCTTTTTCTTGATATCAAATAAAAGGTCTTGTGATTTTGAAGACTTTTTGTTCAACAACTATTCAGAAATTTCCTTTCGTTTAAGACATATATAGAATAACAATATTTAGGGGCCAGCCCTCCAACTCCTTAATGGGGATGTCTTGCAAAAATTAAAAGGGTGTATATTGTTTAGAACATTATTTTGAACATCTTTTGTTCAATATTGCTTATCAAAATATTTCCCCTTTTCGAGATATAATTGGTCAAAGATTTAGCATTCTGGCCCCTTATGGCCCCTTATTACGTAACATATGATCAAAATTTTATTATATATAGTTGCAGAATGTTAAGATAAACATTTTTGCTTCAATAACTTATAACAAAATATTCATCATTAAAGAGTTATAGATGAAAGACTTTTGACCCCTCTGAGCCCCTAATTTTAGTGGTCAGCCCCTTTTTCTTGATATCACATGAAAGGTCTTGTAATTTTGAAGACTTTCTGTTCAACAACTATTCAGAAATTTCCTTTCCTTAAAGAGATATGTAGACTTGAAATATTAAGGGGCCGTCCCTTTAAGTCCTTATAGGGGCTGTTTAGGAAAAATTAAAAGGATGAACATTGTTGAGAACATCATTTTAAACAACTTTTGTTCAATATTCTTTTTCAAAATGTTTCCCCTTTTCGAGATATAAATCGTCAAAGATTAAGCATTCTGGCCCCTTATGGCCCCTAATTATGTAACATATGAGAAAAATATTATAATATATAGCTGTAAATTGTTAAGATAAACATTTTTGCTTCAGTAATGTATACCAAAATATTGATCGTTAAAGAGTAATTGATTTAATACTTTCGGCCCCTCTCGGCCCCTAATATGATAAGACAGCCCTTTTTTCTTGATATCATATTAAAGATCTTGTCATTCTGCACAAATATTGTTCAGTATGTTTTAACAAAATAATTATACTTTAAAAGATATGATACAAAATGTCTCAAAAATTCATTCATGATTCACGTCCTAAATTTCGACCCCTACCGAGCTTCCATACTAGGCACTTCCGGAAAATATCTAAACCCAGGTGCATAATGGCAACATGTCCTCTATCATCACTGAAAATTTCAACGCTCTAGCTTAAGCCGTTTTTGAGTTCCATCGCAGACAAGGAGGTCCTCTGAATTTTAATAAAAGGGCGATAACTTCCGACCGGAAGAGATTTTTCAAATTTTGAATTGCCGGTACAAACTTCAGATGATAAGACATAAACTCTGAAAATTTGAAGTAAATCGATCAATTCATCTCCGAGAAATCTTCTGCACAAAATCGGTAAGGAGAAAAAAAAGAAGAACTAGATGCGATCTCGTTGCGAGCAACGAGTGGGTCTTCCGTCCGATTTTTGATAAGATGAAATCAGAATTTGACTGAGATTTTTGTTCAAATATAATGATAAAAATAAATTAAGACGAAGATTTTGCTTCAGTAGTGTGTATTAAAATATTGATCATTAAAAAGTTATAGATTAAAGACTTTCGGCCCGTCCTGGCCCCTATTTTGAGGGGCCAGTCCTTTTTTCTTGGTATTTTCCTATACCTCTCATGATTATGAACTAAAATTCTTCTTCGCTAACTAAAATTCTTCTTCGCTTCCGAGATATACGCAAAAGAAATATTTAAGGGCTGGCCCTTCAACTCCTTAATGGGGGCGTTTAGCAAAAATAAAAATGTTACATATTGTTTAAAACCTTATTTTGAACATCTTTTATTCAACACTGCTTATCAAAATATTTCCCAATTTCGGGATATAGAGTGCGAAAGATTTGTCATTCTGGCCCCTTGTGGCCCCTAATTATGTAACATATGATGTGAATATTATAATATATAGTCGTAAATTGTTGAGATAAACATGTTTGCTTCAGTAATGAATTACAAAATGTCGAGCATTAAAGAGTTATTCATCAAAGACTATCGGCCCCTCTCAGCCCCTATTTTGAGGGGCCAGTCCCTTTTTCTTCATATCACTTTAAAGCTCTTATGATTTTGAACATTTTCTGTTCAACAACTATTCAGAAATTCTTTTTTGTTTCCGAGATATTAGCAAAAGAAGTATTTAGGGGCCGGCCCTTTAATTCCTTATTGGGAACGTTAAGCAAAAAATAAAAGGTTGCATATTGTTTAGAACATTATTTTGAACATCTTTTGTTCAGTATTGCATATCAAAATATTTCACACTTTTTGAGATATATAGCGTTAAAGATTTTGTATTTTGGCCCCTTATGACCCCTAATTATGTAACATATAATGTGAATATCATAATATGTAGTTGCATATCGTTAATATTTACATTTTTGCTTCAGTAATGGATTACAAAATATTGATCGTTAACGAGTTATTGATTAAAGACTTTCGTTCCCTCTCGGCCCTTATTTTGAGGGGTCAGCCCCTTTTTCTTCATATCACTTTAAAGCTCTTATGATTTTGAACACTTTTTGTTCAACAACTATTCAGAAATTCTTTTTCGTTTCCGAGATATTAGTAAAAGAAGTATTTAGGGGCCGGCCCTTTAACTCCTTATTGGGGACGTTAAGCAAAAAATAAAAGGTTGCATATTGTTTAGAACATTATTTTGAAAATCTTTTGTTCAGTATTGCATATCAAAATATTTCACACTTTTTGAGATATATAGCGTTAAAGATTTTGTATTTTGGCCCAATATGACCCCTAATTATGTAACATATAATTTGAATATCATAATATGTAGTAAATCGTTTATATCAATATTTTTGCTTCAGTAATGCATTACAAAATATTGATTGTTAACGAGTTATTGATTAAAGACTTTCGGTCCCTCTCGGCCCTTATTTTGAGGGGCCAGCCCCTTTTTCTTCATACCACCTTAAAGCTCTTATGATTTTGAACACTTTTTGTTCAACAACTAGTCAGAAATTCTTTTTTGTTTCCGAGATATTAGCAAAAGAAGTATTTAGGGGCCGGCCCTTTATCTCCTTAATTGGGACGTTTAGAGAAAAATGAAACGTTGTATATTGTTTAGAACATTATTTTGAACATCTTTTGTTCAATATTGCTTATCAAAATATTTCCCACTTTTGAAATATAAAGCGTCAAAGATTTTGCATTCTTGCCCCTAATGGCCCCTAATTATGTAACATATGATGTGAATATTATAATATATAGTTGTAAATTGTTGAGTTAAACATTTTTGCTTCAGTAATGCATTACAAAATTTCGTTCGTTAAAGAGCTATTGACTAAAGACTTTCGGCCCCTTTCGGCCCCTAATGTGATGTCAGCCCTTTTTCTTTGATATTATATAAAAGATCTTGTAATTCTACTCAATTTCTATTCAATATGGTTTTTTTTTTTTTAGAAAATCTCCATAGTTTTAGAGATATGATAAAAAATGTCTCGAAAATTCACTCCTGATTCATGTCCTAAATTTCGACCCCTACCGAGCTTCCGTAGTAGGTACTTCCGGAAAATTTGAAAACCCAGGTGCAAAACTTCAACATGTCGTCTATAAGCGCTGAAAATTTCAGCACTCTAGCTTTTGCCGTTTTTTAGTTTTTGTGTCGACAAAATGGTTATCTGAAAATCGATTAAAGGGCGATAACTTCCGACCGGAAGTGAATTTTCAAGATTTGAACAAAAAAGGATCATCTTCAGATCAAAAGGCATTACCCCTGAAAATTTCATGAAAATCGATCGAACCGTTTGCGAGATATCTTCTGCACAAAAATTGTAAAGAAAAAGTGGAATAATAATAATAATAATAAAAGTGAAAAAGAAACAATACAATAATAGAAGGGTCTTCCGTTGGAGACGGAAGACCCTAATAATAATAAAATTGAAAAAGAAACATAAGAATAATAGAAGGGTCTTCCGCTGAAGACGGAAGACCCTAATAATAAAAAGCTTGAAAAAGAAACATAAGAATAATAGAAGGGTCTTCCGCTGAAGACGGAAGACCCTAACTAGATGCGATCTCGTTGCGAGCAACGAGTGGGTCTTCCGTCCGATTTTTGATAAGATGAGATACGAATTTGACTGAGATTTTCGTTCATAAATATATAAATAGTGAAAACGTACAATTTGCTTCAGTTATGTTTAACAAAATTCGCAGTACAGTTAAGGTGCGCAATGGAAATATCGACAAATTTTTGTGATTAAAAATGTATTCATAATCAGGATGGCGATTATTTTTTAGTACATTATTTATATTTGACAAATGTAATTATGGTTAATAACTACATATTGAGGACGATTAGATCTTATATTTAGACTTGTCACGTGATGTGGCAGTCACGTGATTTGAGCACATTTACTTGCAGTATTGAGGTCACCTATAAATTTCACTAGTGCAAGGGCATAACCAAGTTAAAATTCTAAGTTTAGTTTATAAATATTTTCAACACGCATTGTAGTTTCTGAAAAGTGCTGCGATCCTATATAGATTCTGCTATTTCATTGTTAAAATCGTATTTATATGACCGCATGTTGTATTTTTTGCTGGTCAACGACATTAAATATGTATATAATTAAATTATTTTCAAGATTTCATCAGGATCGCAGCACTTTTCAGATACCTTAATACTTCTAGAGTTGATATGTAAAAGCTTACTATGATCCATTGAGTGTATGCCCTTGCACTAGATCGATTTATTAAGACCCTTACATTACACTCCAATGTACTTGCATACAAATATACGGCAGTATCAATTTAATAGGAAATGTACGGAAAATATATTAATAAAATCGTAAAGAAGACATTGAATCCAAGTTAATGGCCTATGAAATATCTGTAAATAATATTTTATTTAATTATAGAATACATTTTTCGTTGAGAAAATATTACTTGATCCGCCACTCACTGCATACAAACTGCGTCAAGTTTTACGAAATGACGTCACATCGACAAGTGCATTGCGATCAGTGACTTGTTTCTGTCTTGTTATGTGGGATTTAACTAACGACAAAACAGCATGTTGTAGTAAGTTTTGATGTAGTTTGATGGTCTCCTACAGTTTAAAATAGCAAATCATTTCATTCTGTGGTATTTTAAAGAATTGTTGGTTCTGTATGATGTCATAGTTAATTTTTCCCGTACAAATTATGCTCCGCCCCCTTTTTGTAGCCTTAACTGTGCTGCGTTATGATCATTATGGCACCAAAAAAACGCAATGTTTGAAGAAGATTTTAATATATTTATAGTAGCAGATCGTGAAGATGAACATTACTGTAAAAGGGTTATAGATGAAAGACTTTTAGCCCCTTTGAGCCCCTAGTTCGAGGGGTCTTGATATCACATGAAAGGTCTTGTAATTCTGAAGACTTTTCGTTCAACAACTATTCAGTTTTCGAGATATGCAGACTTGAAATATTTAGGGGCCGTCCATTTAAGTCCTTATAGGGGCTGTTCAGGAAAAATTCAAAGGATGCACATTGTTCAGATCATCATTCTTAACAACTTTTGTTCAATATTGCTTTTCAAAATGTTTCCCCTTTTCGAGATATAAAGCGTCAAAGATTAAGCATTCTGGTCCCTTATGGCCCCTACTTACGTAATATTTGAAGAAAATTTTAAGATATATAGTTGCAGATTGTGAAGATGAACATTTTTGCTTCAATAATTAATATCAAAATATTTAATGTTAAGGAGTTATAGATGAAAGACTTTTGGCCCCTATGAGCCCCTAATTTGAGGGCTTAGCCCCTTTTTCTTGATATCACTTGAAAGGTCTTGTAATTCTGAAGACTTTTTGTTCAACAACTATTCAGAAGTTTCGCTTCGTTTTCGAGATATGTAGACTTGAAATATTTAGGGGCCGTCCATTTAAGTCCTTATAGGGGCTGTTTAGGAAAAATTCAAAGGATGCACATTGTTCAAATCATCATTCTAAACAACTTTTGTTCAATATTGCTTTTCAAAATGTTTCCCCTTTTCGAGATATAAAGCATCAAAGATTAAGCATTCTGGCCCCTTATGGCCCTTATTTATGTAACATATGACGTAAGAATCATAATATATAGTTGTAGTTTGTTAAGATAAATAATTTTTCTTCAGTAATGTATACAAAAATATTGCTTGTTTAAGAGTTATCGATTAAAGATTTTCGGCCCCTATCGGCCCCTAATGTGATGAGTCAGCCCTTTTTTCTTGATATCATGTTACAGATCTTGTCATTCTGCACAAATATTGTTCAATATGTTTTAACAAAATAATTATACTTTAAGAGATATGATACAAAATGTCTCAAAAATTCATTCATGATTGTCCTAAATTTCGACCCCTACCGAGCTTCCATACTAGGCACTTCCGGAAAATATCTAAACCCAGGTGCAATATGGCAACATGTCCTCTATCATCACTGAAAATTTCAGCGCTCTAGCTTAAGCCGTTTTTGAGTTTCATCGCAGACAAGGAGGTCCTCTGAATTTTGATAAAAGGGCGATAACTTCCGACCGGAAGTGATTTTCAAAAAACGATATTGCCGGAATTAACTTCAGATGTCAACGCATCTACCATGAAAATTTGAATAAAATCGAACGAGCCATCTCCGAGAAATCTTCTGCACAAATTTTGTAAAGAAAAAAAAGAATAATAACTAGATGCGATCTCGTTGCGAGCAACGAGTGGGTCTTCCGTCCAATTTTTGATTAGATGAGATATGAATTTAAATGAGATTTTCGTTCATGAATATATAGATAGTCAAAACATACAATTTTGTACAATTTCTTCAGCTATGTTTCACAAAATTCTGATCATTAAAAAGTTATAAATAAATGGTTTTCGGCCCCTCTTATGGCCCCCCAATAACGTAATATTTGATAAAAAAAAAATTTAAGATATATATAGGTGCAGATCGTGAACAAGAACATTTTTGTTAAAGAGTTACAGGTGGAAGACTTTTGGCCCCACTGAGTCCCTAATTTGAGGAGTCAGTCCCTTTTTCTTGATATCACATGACAGGTTTTGTAATTCTGAAGACATTTTGTTCAACAAGTATTCAGAAGTTTCGTTTCGTTTTCGAGATATGTGGACTTGAAATATTTAGTGGCCGTCCCTTTAAGTCCTTAAAGGGGCTTATTAGGAAAAATTAAAAGGTTGCACATTGTTGGGAACAACATTCTAAGCAACTTTTGTTCAATATTGCTTTTCAAAATGTTTCCCCTTTTCGAGATATAAAGCGTCAAAGATTAAGCATTCTGGCCCCTTATGGCCCCTAATTACGTAATATTTGATGAAAATTTTAAGATATATAGTTGCAGATTGTGAAGATAAACATTTTTGCTTCAATAATTAATATCAAAATATTTAACGTTAAGGAGTTATAGATGAAAGACTTTTGGCCCCCCTGAGCCCCTAATTTGAGGGGTCAGCTCCTTTTTCTTGATATCACATGAAAGGTCTTGTAATTCTAAAGACTTTTTGTTCAACAAGTATTCAGAAGTTTCGTTTCGTTTTCGAGATATGTGGACTTGAAATATTTAGGGGCCGTCCCTTTAAGTCCTTATTGGGGCTGTTTAGGAAAAATTCAAAGGATGTACATTGTTGAAAACATCATTCTAAACAACTTTTGTTCAATATTGCTTTTCAAAATGTTTCCCCTTTTCGAGATATAAAGCGTCAAAGATTAAGCATTCTGGCCCCTTATGGCCCCTAATTACGTAATATTTGATGAAAATTTTAAGATATATAGTTGCAGATTGTGAAGATAAACATTTTTGCTTCAATAATTAATATCAAAATATTTAACGTTAAGGAGTTATAGATGAAAGACTTTTGGCCCCCCTGAGCCCCTAATTTGAGGGGCCAGCTCCTTTATCTTGATATCACATGAAAGGTCTTGTAATTCTAAAGACTTTTTGTTCAACAAGTATTCAGAAGTTTCGTTTCGTTTTCGAGATATGTGGACTTGAAATATTTAGGGGCCGTCCCTTTAAGTCCTTATTGGGGCTGTTTAGGAAAAATTCAAAGGATGCACATTGTTGAGACCATCATTCTAAACAAGTTTTGTTCAATATTGCTTTTCAAAATGTTTCTCCTTTTCAAGATATAAAGCGTCAAAGATTTAGCATTCTGGCCCCTTGTGGCCCCTAATTATGTGCCATACGATGTAAAAATTATAATATATAGTTGTAAATTGTTAAGATGAATAATTTTGCTTCAGTAATGTATACCAAAATATTGCTTGTAAAAGAGTTATCGATTAAAGACTTTTGGCCCCTATCGGTCCCTAATGTGATAAGTCAGCCCTTTTTTCTTGATATCATATTACAGATCTTGTCATTCTGCACAAATTTTGTTCAAAATGTTTTAACAAAATAATTATACTTTAAAAGCTATGACACAAAATGTCTCAAAAATTCACTCATGATTCGTGTCCTAAATTTCGACCCCTACCGAGCTTCCATACTAGGCACTTCCGGAAAATATCTAAACCCAGGTGCATAATGGCAACATATCCTCTATCATCACTGAAAATTTCAGCACTCTAGCTTGAGCCGTTTTTGAGTTCCATCGCAGACAAGGAGGTCCTCTAAATTTTGATAAAAGGGCGATAACTTCCGACAGGAAGTAAATATCACTTAACGGAATTGCCGGAATTAACTTCAGATATCAACGCATCTTTCACGAAAATTTGAATAAAATCGAACGAGCCATCTCCGAGAAATCGTCTGCACAAATTTTGTAAGAAGAAAAAAGAATAAAAATAATAATAATAACTAGATGGTTCTCGTTGCGAGCAACGAGTGGGTCTTCCGTCTGATTTTGGATAAGATTAGTCAATATCTTGACTGAGATATTCGTCTGTAAAAAGTGAAAGGACGCATATTGTTTAGAACATTATTCTGAACATCTTTTGTTCAATATTGCTTATCAAAATATTTCCCCTTGTTCGAGGTGTCAAAGATTTAGCATCCTGGCCCCTTATGGCCCCTTATTACGTAACATATGATCAAAATTTTATAATATATAGTTGCAGAATGTTAAGATAAACATTTTTGCTTCAGTAACTTATAACAAAATATTCATCATTAAAGAGTTATAGATGAAAGACTTTTGGCCCTTCTGAGCCCCTAATTTGAGGGGTCAGCCCCTTTTTCTTGATATCAAATGAAAGGTCTTGTGATTTTGAAGACTTTTTGTTCCACAACTATTCAGAAATTTCCTTTCGTTTAAGAGATATATAGAATAAGAATATTTAGGGGCCAGCCCTCCAACTCCTTAATGGGGATGTCTTGCAAAAATTAAAAGGGTGTATATTGTTTAGAATATTATTCTGAACATCTTTTGTTCAATATTGCTTATCAAAATATTTCCCCTTTTCGAGATATAATGTGTCAAAGATTTAGCATTCTGGCCCCTTATTACGTAACATATGATCAAAATTTTATAATATATAGTTGCAGAATGTTAAGATAAACATTTTTGCTTCAATAACTTGTAACAAAATATTGATCATGAAAAAATTATAGATGAAAGACTTTTGGCCCTTCTGAGCCCCTAATTTGAGGGGTCAGCCCCTTTTTCTTCATATCAAATGAAAGGTCTTGTGATTTTGAAGACTTTTTGTTCAACAACTATTCAGAAATCTCCTTCCGTTTAAGAGATATATAGAATAAGAATATTTAGGGGCCAGCCCTCCAACTCCTTAATGGGGATGTCTTACAAAAATTAAAAGGGTGTTTATTGTTAAGAACATAATTCTGAACATCTTTTGTTCAATATTGTTTATCAAAATATTTCCCCTTTTCGAGATATAACGTGTCAAAGATTTAGCATTTTGGCCCCTCGCGACCCCTTATTACGTAACATATGATCAAAATTTTATAATATATAGTTGTAGAATTTTAAGATAAACATTTTTGCTTCAGTAATTTATAACAAAATATTCATCATTAAAGAGTTATAGATGAAAGACTTTTGGCCCTTTTGAGCCCCTAATTTGAGGGGTCAGCCCCTTTTTCTTCATATCAAATGAAAGGTCTTGTGATTTTGAAGACTTTTTGTTCAACAGCTATTCAGAAATTTCCTTTCGTTTAAGAGATATATAGAATAACACTATTTAGGGGCCAGCCCTCCAACTCCTTAATGGGGGTGTCTTAGAAAAATTAAAAGGGTGTATATTGTTTAGAACATTATTTTGAACATCTTTTGTTCAATATTGCTTATCAAAATATTTCCCCTTTTCGAGATATAACGTGTCAAAGGTTTAGCATTCTGGCCCCTTATGGCCCCTTATTACGTAACATATGATCAATATTTTATAATATATAGTTGTAGAATTTTAAGATAAACATTTTTGCTTCAATGACTTATAACAAAATATTCATCATTAAAGAGTTATAGATGAAAGACTTTTGGCCCTTCTGAGCCCCTAATTTGAGGGGTCAGCCCCTTTTTCTTGATATCAAATGAAAGGTCTTGTGATTTTGAAGACTTTTTGTTCAATATGTTTTAACAAAATACTTCTATTTAAAATGTTATTATCAGAAATGTCTCTAAAATTCACTCATAAATCACATCCTAAATTTCTACCCTACCGAGCTTCCATACATCGCACTTCCGGAAAATTTGAAAACCAAGGTGCACATCTAGAGTATGTCCTCTATCACCACTGAAAGTTTCAACACTCTAGCATTTGTCGTTCTTGAGTTTTTGTGAAGACACAAGGTCTATGTAAAAATCGATCAAAGGGCGATAACTTCTGACCGGAAGTGATTTTTCAAAAACTGAAGCGGCGTTATAAACTTCAGATAGGAACGCACTAACCCTGAAAATTTGAAGCAAATCGATCAAGAGATCTCCGAGAAATCTTCTGCACAAAATCGGTAAGGAAAAAAAAAAGAATAATAATAATAAAAAGAAAAGTGAAAAATCAACAATAGAATAATAGAAGGGTCTTCCGCAGAAGACGGAAGACCCTAACTAGGCACTTCCGAAAAATATCTAAACCCAGGTGCAAAATGGCAACATGTCCTCTATCATCACTAAAAATTTCAGCGCTCTAGCTCAAGCCATTTTCGAGTTCCATCGCAGACAAGGAGGTCCTCTAAATTTTGATTAAAGGGCGATAACTTCCGACCGGAAGTAAATTTCAAAAAATTGAGAAAAACGTATAAGGTTCAGGTAAAGATACATCTTCCCTGAAATTTTCAAGTAAATCGATCGAGCCATCTCCGAGAAATCTTCTGCACAAAAATTGTAAAGAAAAAAAGAATAATAATAAAAGTGAAAAAGAAACAATAGAATAATAGAAGGGTCTTCCGTTGGAGACGGAAGACCCTAATAATAATAAAGGTAAAAAAGAAACCGAAGAATAGTAGAAGGGTCTTCCGCTGAAGACGGAAGACCCTAATAATAACTAAATGAGATCTCGTTGCGAGCAACGAGTGGGTCTTCCGTCCGATTTTTGATTAGATGAGATAAGAATTTGATTGAGATTTTCGAATATAATGATATAAATAAATTGTTAAGACGAACAATTTGCTTTAATACTGTTTAACAAAATATTGATCATTAAAGGGTTATAGATTAAAGACTTTCGGTTCTTCTTGGCCCCTAATGTGAGAGGTCAGCCCCTTTTTCTTGATATCATCTTAAAGCTCTCATGATTTTGAACACTTTTTGTTCAACAACTATTCAGAAATTCTTTTTTGTTTTCGGGATATATGCAAAAGAAATATTAAGGGCCGGCCCTTCAAGTCCTGAATGGGGACGTCTAGCAAAAATTGAAAGAGTGCATATTGTTCAGAATATTATTTTGAACTTCTTTTGTTCAATATTGTTTATCAAAATATCCTTCCTTTTCGAGACATATTGCGCCAAAGATTATGCAATCTGGCCCCCTAAAGACCCCTTATTGCGTAATATATGATATCAACATCATGTTATTTAGATAAAGTATGTGAATATGAACTATTTCGCCTCAGTAATATATTACAAAATATTGATCATCAAATAGTTATTAATTGTATACTTTCGGCCCCTCTCGGCCCCTTATTTAAGGGGTCAGACCCTTTTCCTCGATATCACCTTAAAGCTCTCATGATCTTTTACACTTTTTGTTCAACAACTAGTCAGAAATACTTTCTCGTTTCTGAGATATTCGCGGCCCCTCAACTCCTTAATGGGGATGTTTAGGAAAAATTCAAAGGATGCATATTATTCAGAACATTATTTTGAACAACTTTTGTTCAATATTGCTTATCAAAATATTTCCCACTTTCGAGATATAAAGTGTCAAAGGTTTAGAATTCTGGCCCCTTATGACCCCTAATTATGTAACATATGATGTAAATAGCATAATATATGGTGGTAAATTGTTCAGATAGACATTTTGGCTTCAGTAATGCATTACAAATTATTGATCGTTAAAGAGTTATTGATTAAAGACTTTCAGCCCCTCTCGGCCCCTATTTTGAGGGGCAGCCCCTTTTTCTTCATACCACTTTAAAGCTCTCATGATTTTGATCATTTTTTGTTCAACAACTAATCAGAAATTCTTTTTCGTTTCCGAGATATTTGCAAAAGATATATTTAGGGGCCAGCCCTTCAACTACTTAATGGGGATGTTTAGGAAAAATTGAAAGGTTGCATATTGTTCAGAACATTATTTTGAACAACTTTTGTTCAATATTGCTTATCAAAATATTTCCCACTTTCGAGATATAAAGTGTCAAAGATTTAGAATTCTGGTCCCTTATGGCCCCTAATTATGTAACATATGATGTAAATAGCATAATATATGGTTGTAAATTGTTGAGATAGACATTTTGGCTTCAGTAATGCATTACAAAATATTGATCTTTAAAGAGTTATTGATTAAAGACTTTCAGCCCCTCTCGGCCCCTATTTTGAGGGGCCAGCCCCTTTTTCTTCATACCACTTTAAAGCTCTCATGATTTTGATCATTTTTTGTTCAACAACTAATCAGAAATTCTTTTTCGTTTCCGAGATATTTGCAAAAGAAATATTTAAGGGCCGGCCCCTCAACTACTTAATGGGGATGTTTAGGAAAAATTGAAAGGTTGCATATTGTTCAGAACATTATTTTGAACAACTTTTGTTCAATATTGCTTATCAAAATATTTCCCACTTTCGAGATATAAAGTGTCAAAGGTTTAGAATTCTGGCCCCTTATGACCCCTAATTATGTAACATATGATGTAAATAGCATAATATATGGTTGTAAATTGTTGAGATAGACATTTTGGCTTCAGTAATGCATTACAAAATATTGATCTTTAAAGAGTTATTGATTAAAGACTTTCAGCCCCTCTCGGCCCCTATTTTGAGGGGCCAGCCCCTTTTTCTTCATTCCACTTTAAAGTTCTCATGATTTTGATCATTTTTTGTTCAACAACTATTCAGAAATTCTTTTTCGTTTCCGAGATATATGCAAAAGATATATTTAGGGGCCAGCCCTTCAACTCCTAAATGGGGACGTTTAGCAAAAATCGAAAGGTTACATCTTCTTCCGGACATTGTTTTGAACATCTTTTATTCAATATTGCTTATCAAAATATTTCCCACTTTCGAGATATAGAGTGCCAAAGATTTGGCATTCTGGCCCCGTATGGCCCCTAAATATGTAACATATGACATAAATATTATAATGTATAGTTGTAAATTGTTAAGATAAACATTTTTGCTTCAGTAATGTATACCAAAATATTAATCGTTTAAGAGTTATTGATTTAATACTTTTGGCCCCTCTCGGCCCCTAATATGATGAGTCAGCCCTTTTTTCTTGATATCATATTAAAGATCTTGTCATTCTGCACAAATATTGTTCAGTATGTTTTAAACAAAATAATTATATTTTAAAAGATACGATAAAAAATGTCTCAAAAATTCACTCATAATTCGTGTCCTAAATTTCGACCTCTACCGAGCTTCCATACTAGGCACTTCCGGAAAATTTCTAAACCCAGGTGCAAAATGGCAACATGTCCTCTATCATCACTGAAAATTTCAGCGCTCTAGCTTAAGCCGTTTTTGAGTTCCATCGCAGACAAGGAGGTCCTCTAAATTTTGATAAAAGGGCGATAACTTCCGACCGGAGGTAAATATCCCTTAACGGAATTGCCGGAATTAACTTCAGATATCATCGCATCTACCACGAAAATTTGATTAAAATCGAACGAGCCATCTCCGAGAAATCGTCTGCACAAATTTTGTAAGAAGAAAAAAGAATAAAAATAATAATAAAGGTAAAAAAGAAACCGAAGAATAATAGAAGGGTCTTCCGCTGAAGACGGAAGACCCTAACTAGATGAGATCTCGTTGCGAGCAACGAGTGGGTCTTCCGTCCGATTTTTGATAAGATGAGATAAAATTTGACTGGGATTTTCGTTCAAATATAATGATATAAATAAATTGTTAAGACGAACAATTTTGCTTTAATAATGTTTAACAAAATATTGATCATTAAAGGGTTATAGATTAAAGACTTTTCGGCCCTTCTTGGCCCCTAATGTGAGAGGTCAGCCCCTTTTTCTTGATATCATCTTAACGCTCTCATGATTTTGAACACTTTTTGTTCAACAACTATTCAGAAATTCTTTTTTGTTTTCGGAATATATGCAAAAGAAATATTAAGGGCCGGCCCTTCAAGTCCTAAATGGGGACGCTTAGCAAAAATTGAAAGAGTGCATATTGTTCAGAATATTATTTTGAACGTCTTTTGTTCAATACTGTTTATCGAAATATTCTTCCTTTTCAAGACATGTTGCGCCAAAAATTATGCAATTTGGCCCCCTAAAGACCCCTTATTTCGTAACATATGATATCAACATCATGTTATTTAGATAAAGTGTGTGAAGAAGAACTATTTCGCCTCAGTAATATATTACAAAATATTGATCATTAAAGAGTTATTGATTTTATACTTTCGGCGCCTCTCGGCCCCTTATTTAAGGGGTCAGACCCTTTTCCTTGATATCACCTTAAAACTCTCATAATTTTTTACACTTTTTCTACAACAACTAGTCAGAAATTCTTTTTCGTTTCTGAGATATTTGCAAAAGAAGTATTTAGGGGCCGGCCCTTCAACTCCTTAATGGGGACGTTTAGCAAAAAATGAAAGGTTGCATCTTGTTTAGAACATTATTTTGAACATCTTTTATTCAATATTGCTTATCAAAATATTTCCCACTTTTGAGATATAAAGCGTCAAAGATTTAGCATTCTGGCCCCTCTGGGCCCCTAATTATGTAACATATGATATGAATATCATAATATATAGTCGTACATTGTTTAGATAAACATTTTTGCTTCAGTAATTCATTACAAAATATTGATTGTTAAAGAGTTATTGTTCAAAGACTTTGGGCCCCTCTCAGCCCCTATTGTGAGGGTCCAGCCCCTTTTTCTTCATATCACTTTAAAGCTCTCATGATTTTGAACACTTTTTGTTCAACAACTAGTCAGAAATTCTTTTTCGTTTCTGAGATATTTGCAAAAGAAGTATTTAGGGGCCGGCCCTTCAACTCCTTAATGGGGACGTTTAGCAAAAAATGAAAGGTTGCATCTTGTTTAGAACATTATTTTGGACATCTTTTGTTCAATATTGCTTATCAAAATATTTCCCACTTTTGAGATATAAAGCGTCAAAGATTTAGCATTCTGGCCCCTTATGGCCCCTAATTATGTAACATATGATGTGAATATCATAATATATAGTCGTACATTGTTGAGATAAACATTTTTGCTTCAGTAATGCATAACAAAATATTGATCGTTAAAGAGTTATTGTTCAAAGACTTTGGGCCCCTCTCAGCCCCTATTGTGAGGGTCCAGCCCCTTTTTCTTCATATCACTTTAAAGCTCTCATGATTTTGAACACTTTTTGTTCAACAACTAGTCAGAAATTCTTTTTGTTTCTGAGATATTTTCAAAAGGAGTATTTAGGGGCCGGCCCTTCAACTCCTTAATGGGGACGTTTAGCAAAAAATGAAAGGTTGCATCTTGTTTAGAACATTATTTTGGACATCTTTTGTTCAATATTGCTTATCAAAATATTTCCCACTTTTGAGATATAGAATGCCAAAGATTTGACATTCTGGCCCCTTATGGCCCCTAATTATGTAACATATGACATAAATATTATAATATATAGTTGTAAATTGTTAAGATAAACATTTTTAATTCAGTAATGTATTCCAAAATATTGATTGTTAAAGAGTTATTTATTTATTACTTTTAGACCCTCTCGGCCCCTAATATGATGAATCAGCCCTTTTTTCTTGATATCCTGTTAAAGATCTTGTCATTCTGCACAAATATTGTTCAGTATGTTTTAACAAAATATTTATACTTTTAATGATATGATACAAAATGTCTCAAAAATTCACTCATGATTCGTGTCCTAAATTTTGACCCCTACCGAGCTTCCATACTAGACACTTCCGGAAAATATCTAAACCCAGGTGCATAATGGCAACATGTCCTCTATTATCACTGAAAATTTCAGCGTTCTAGCTTAAGCCGTTTTTGAGTTCCATCACAGACAAGGAGGTCCTCTGAATTTTATTAAAAGGGCGATAACTTTTGATCGGAAGTGATTGTCAAAAAAATATTTAGCCGGAATTAACTTCAGATAACCTAGCACCAACCCTGAAAATTTGATGCAAATCCATCAACCCATCTCTGAGAAATCGTCTGCACAAAATTTGCGCAGAAAAAAAGAATAATAACTAGATGAGATCTCGTTGCGAGCAACGAGTGGGTCTTCCGTCCGATTTTTGATAAGATGAGATAAGAAATTGACTGAGATTTTCGATCAAATATAATGATATAAATAAATTGTTAAGACGAACAATTTTGCTTTAATACCGTAATATTTAACAAAATATTGATCATTAAACGGTTATAGATGAAAGACCTTCGGCCCTTCTTGGCCCCTAATGTGAGAGGTCAGCCCCTTTTTCTTGATATCATCTTAAAGCTCTCATGATTTTGAACACTTTTTGTTCAACAACTATTCAGAAATTCTTTTTTGTTTTCGGGATATATGCAAAATAAATATTAAGGGCTGGCCATTCAAGTCCTAAATGGGGACGTCTAGCAAAAATTGAAAGAATGGATATTGTTCAGAATATTATTTTGAACGTCTTTTGTTCAATACTGTTTATCAAAATATTCTTCCTTTTCGAGATATATTGCGCCAAAGATTATGCAATCTGGCCCCCTAAAGACCCCTTATTGCGTAACATATGATATCAACATCATGTTATTTAGAAAAAGTGTGTGAAGATGAACTATTTTGCTTCAGTAATATATTACATAATATTGATCATTAAAGAGTTATTGATTGTATACTTTTGGCCCCTCTCGGCCCTTTATTTAAGGGGTCAGACCCTTTTCATTGATATCACCTTAAAGCTCTTATGATTTTGAACACTTTTTGTTCAACAATTATTCAAAAATTCTTTTTCGTTTCCAAAATATATGCGAAGGATATATTTAGGGGCCGGTCCTTCAACTCCTTAATGGGGACTTTTAGCAAAAAATGAAAGGTTGCATCTTGTTTAGAACATTATTTTGAACATCTTTTGTTCAATATTGCTTATCAAAATATTTCCCACTTTTGAGATATAAAGCGTCAAAAATTTGGCCTTCTGGCCCTTTATGGTCCCTAATTATGTAACATTTGATGTGAATATCATAATATATAGTTGTAAAGTGTTGAGATAAACATTTTTGCTTCAGTAATGCATTAGAAAAATATTGATCGTTAAAGAGTAATTGATCAAAGACTTTCGGCCCCTCTCAGCCCCTATTTTGAGGGTCCAGCCCCTTTTTCTTCACATCATTTTAAAGCTCTCATGATTTTGAACACTTTTTGTTCAATAATTAGTCAGAAATTCTTTTTCGTTTCTGAGATATTTGCAAAAGAAGTATTTAGGGGCCGATCCTTCAACTCCTTAATGGGGACGTTTAGCAAAAAATGAAAGGTTGCATATTGTTTAGAACATTATTTTGAACATCTTTTGTTCAATATTGCTTATCAAAATATTTCATAGCTTTAAGATATAAAGCGTCAAAGATTTGGCATTCTGGCCCCTTATGGCCCCTAATTATGTAACATATGACATAAATATTATAATAAATAGTTGTAAATTGTTAAGATAAACATTTTTGCTTCAGTAATGTATACCAAAATATTGATCGTTAAAGAGTTATTGATTTAATACTTTTGGCCCTTCTCAGCCCCTAATATGATGAGTCAGCCCTTTTTTCTTGATATCATATTAAAGATCTTGTCATTCTGCACAAATATTGTTCAGTATGTTTTAACAAAATAATTATACCTTAAAAGATATGATACAAAATGTCTCAAAAATTCACTCATGATTCGTGTCCTAAATTTTGACCCCTACCGAGCTTCCATACTAGGCACTTCCGGAAAATATCCAAACCCAGGTGCAAAATGGCAACATGTCCTCTATCATCACTGAAAATTTCAGCGCTCTAGCTTAAGCCGTTTTTGAGTTTCATTGCAGACAAGGAGGTCCTCTAAATTTTGATAAAAGGGCGATAACTTTCGACCGGAAGTGAATTTCAAAAAATTGTTTAGCCGGAATTAACTTCAGATAACCAAGCAACAATCCTGAAAATCTGAAGCAAATCCATCAAACCATCTCTGAGAAATCGTCTGCACAAAATTTGTGCAGAAAAAAAGAATAATAATAAGAAGAAGAAGCTTGAAAAAGAAACATAAGAATAATAGAAGGGTCTTCCGCTGAAGACGGAAGACCTTAATAATAAAGGTAAAAAAGAAACCGAAGAATAATAGAAGGGTCTTCCGCTGAAGATGGAAGACCCTAATAATAAAGGTAAAAAAGAAACCTTAGAATAATAGAAGGGTCTTCCGCTGAAAACGGAAGACCCTAATAATAATAAAGGTAAAAAAGAAACCGAAGAATAATAGAAGGGTCTTCCGCTGAAGACGGAAGACCCTAACTAGAAACTCGTTGCGAGCAACGAGAGGTCTACCGTCCGAATAACCATCCTAATATTATCAAAAAATATTAAAAAACAAAAAGTTGAAAAATTCGACTTTTTATATTCTCTTCCGTAGCAACCGGAAGTAATTAAGACGCACGAAAAAGTGATTCCACACATCGAAGAGCCATCATCTATCATCTCCAACAAGTCTCCAGTTTATATCCTTTACGATTTTTGAAAAAAAGGGCGACAAAATTTCATTTTAAAATCAGAAAACTGTCAACTTGCCACCGTCAACTTGCAATCGATAGCGAATTGTTCAAAAAATCTTCCAAATGTAACAATGGCATTTAATAGCGCATTATCCTTGAAAGTTTGACAGAAAACTATTGAAAAGTTTTCGAGATATCGCGTGCACAAAATTCTCTGTCATCAGAAAAGTTGATTCCTCATTCATTACACTATCTGTTTGACGTTGTGCGTTCCTTTTATTTCCTTCATACATGAAATACTATAACACGTAAATTGTAAAATATATCGCGTAATTCAATCGGAAAACAATACCAGATATCATTTCAAAGATACTGTCTTATATTTCAGCTGGAAAAAAGTACAAAAAAATCCATACATTCTGGGGATTGAGTCCAGGTCGCCCGCGTGAAAATTGAACATGCTAACCATTACGCTAGCAGGTCCATTTCTTATAGGAGTCTCTATTATCCCTAGTAAAATCATTAAAAAATATTGAGAGACAAAAAGTTGAAAAATTCGACTTTTTTAATTTTCTTCCGGTAGCGACCGGAACTATTGACGACGAACAAAAAGGCAATTCCGCAAATCTAGAAGTCATGTTCTATCATCTCTAATAAGTCTCCAGTTCATATCTTTAGCTGTTCTTTAGATCTGCCGTGGAAAAAAAGTCCATTTAAAAATCAGGAAATTGCCCGTACATGGAACCGGAAGTGATTTTTTTTCCAAAATTCTTTCAAATTAAACAATGGCTTTTTAAAATGCATTATCCCTGAAAGTTTGACGAAAAACCACTGAATAGTTCTCGAGATATCGCATGCATAATATTTGTGTGAAAAATATAAATAATAATTATAATACTAATTATCAATTTTCAAACTTATAATATTTTATGCATTCTGAAAAGAGTCGCGATTAACCCTACTAATATCATCGAAATATATTGAAAAAAAAGTTGTAAAATTTGACTTTTTGAATTCGCTTCCGGTAGCGACCGGAAGTACTGACGACGCACGAAAGGGCAATTCTGGTAATGTAAGAGACATGTTCTATAATCTCTAATAAGTCTCCAGTTCATACCTTTAGTCGTTCTTTAGAGACGCCGCGGACAATATTCCATTTAAAAATCAGGAATTTACCCATAATTTGGAACCGGAAGCGAATTTTACAAATTTTCCTTGTGATGAATAAAGTTCATATGATAACTCATTTTTTGTGAAAGTTTCATTGAAAACTACTGAATAGTTTTCGAGAAATCGCGTGCACAAAATTTGGTAAAAAAAAAAGAATAATAACTAGAAACCTGTTGCCAAGGCAACAAAAAGGTCTTCCGTCCCTTTTCCGTCATGATAGAAGTTGATTCCTCAGTCACAATACTATCTGTATTACGTTGTGCATTCCTGTTAACTCATTCATAAATTAAATACTATAAAACGTAAATTGTATGTAAAAATATATTGCGTAATTCGAACAGAAAATTATCCCAGACATCATTTCAAAGATACATATTATATTTCAGCTGAAAACGAGGTACAAAAAAATCCAGACATTCTGGGGATTGAATCCAGGTCGCCCGCGTGAAAATTGAACACGCTAACCATTACGCTTGAGGGACCATTTCTTATAAGAGTCTCTATTATCCCTAATAAAATCATTAAAAATATTGAGAGACAAAAAAGTTGAAAAATTCGACTTTTTTAATTCGCTTCCGGTAGCGACCGGAACTATTGACCACGCACAAAAAGACAAATACGCAAATCTAGAAGTCATGTTCTATGCTCTCCAATAAGTTTACAATTCATATCTTTAGCCGTTCTTTAGATATGCAGCGGGAAAAATTCCATTTTAAAAATCAGGAAATTGCCCGGAACATGGAACCGGAAGTGAATTTTTCCAAAGTTCTTTTAAATGAAACAAAGGCTTTGTAAAACGCATTATCCCTGAAAATTTTGTGCTAATTGTCATTGTTATACTTTATTATTTATATGTTACATGCAACATTGTTAATCAGTGAAGTCCTAGGCTTCGGATTGTTCGGGTGTAATTTTTGGATTTCCAGAATTCACCCTACTGACCTAAGTTTATAACAAAGTGCTATTCCGTCTTACGTGCCTGTATAAGGCTTTCGAGACGTTGTTTTATTGTTCAAGTTGGTGAAAGCTGTTTTAATATTAGCTAGGAAGCGCACGCAATGCAGGACAGAAAAAGATAGTTATATATATTTGATTAAAATACTTGATTTAGAACTTTATTATCTATTTGTTTTAATTCTTTAAATGCTCAGGTAGAGCAACCGAATCTTCAAACCCAGAAACTTTACATAAATTTGGTGATGGCGGTTGGGTTCGGTGAGGTATATTTCTATAATCAATTTTTAAATTTGAATTTAAAATATGTCTGCAATCATTATGGACGGGATGATGGATGAGGAAATTTCATTCCTAGAGAAGAGTTGCGAGCAACTGCGCATAGAATTAGAGAAGTACTCCACCCCTTAAGATTAACGTGCGCGAGCGCGCGATTCGGGAATTGCGACTATGGTTGTTGCGAGTGGTGGCCAGGGTCATTCAAATTCATCTACAACAGATAACTACAGAGGAATGAGCGAACGGGGACGCGCCATTGAGGAAAGTACAAACACTGAGCATGTCACATTGAAGCCTGCGAAAGCGCAAAAGAAAACTTGTACAAATGAAGCTGACTTTGCATAAGCGCTGTATAATTACTGTTTAGGCGATGATGAGCATAGAGTAATGGCAGTTGCACAGCATACTGCGCACACGGCGTCGATAGCGAGTGCGCCGATTATGGCGACTGTCGACTAATGCAAATGCTCTACTATTGAGTGCGCCAAATACAAGACATGGAAATGTTTATAGTATTGCGCAAGCACACAGTCTGGAAACTGGATTCAAAAACCCAATGAATGTCAAACGGCAGAAGGATGAAACGGACCAAAATAATAAAAGTTCGAAGTGTAATATCAATCCAGCAAGTTATGATAGTAGTCATTCTTGGTTGGACTACAAGTCCCATTTTTACACATGCGCTACCACAAACAATTGGTCCAAGAAAGAAAAAGGTCTTTACTTGGCTGTTTCCTTAAGAGTAACAGCACAGGGCGTATTTGGAAATGTTTCAAAAGAAACAGTTCAACAGTATGATTGGTTGGTTAAGGCCCTTGAAGAACGCTTTGCGCCGCCCAATAAGACCTTACTTTACCGTATGCAGTTAAAAGAGAGAAAACAAAGAGCGTCTGAAACTTTATCAGAATTAGGACAAGCTATCCGCAGATTGACTTGTCTAGCTTATCCTACAGCGCCTTCGGAAGTAAGGGAAACGCTGGATTCATTGATGCATTGGTTAACTCAGATATGCTTTTACGCATCACACAGAGTATATCTGGAAGTCTTAATGATGCATGTAAAATCAGTGCATCCTTCAAACTAGGAAAACTAGTGATGGTGGCCCATTCGTCGGAATTGTCCTAAACTTAGGAATAAAAAAACAAATAAGAACAGTTATACTCCGGCAAAGTAATCAACTAATGCGAGTGCGCGGCGAATTCGTAGTAAGCGCCAAAGAAATCGACTTAAAATACAAGGACACGTAAGTGGAAGCAGCATGAGTAACGAGGCTGGTATTTTTATTGAGTCGGAGGTTAATGGATCATGTACAAAACTGTTAATCGATACATGGGCCTCATTAACATGAACAGTCTCAAGAAGGGTGCATGGCATTATAACACAAGAAAGTGACCTGATGTAGAGGAGAGTGCGCAGAAAGTTTTAAACGCAAGTGGAGGTGTACTTTCTTATTCTGGAAAAGCAGCTAATCATATCAGAAAATTGGAGTTTGAAACAAATATTCCACCAATGGTAACGGTTATCACAGTCGATGGAATCCCCTTGGCTTAGATTTCTTGAAGATACGTATTGGTGTTATAGATCACAATTCTAACACTTTGAGACTATGCAATAAAGAATATCGCATTTCTTGCGAAGGAACCATTGTGTCATTTCAGCTAATGATATTTGTATCCCCCATTAGATATTGTAGTTATTGAGGCTAAGATTCCAGGGCAGAATATATTTGGAGACTCAGACTACATAATCGAGCCGGAGCCAAAATTTCTGGAGAAGGGCTGTGCGTTGGTTGGTAGAACACTAGTAAAAGGTGGTGAAGCAGGCCTGTACGACTGATGTATATTACCGAAGTGGGCCAACAAATATTTAGGGGAGCTATGATGGCTAAAATGACAGCTGTTGATGAAGAAAAGGCACAAGAAACATCAAGAGAACAAAGTGTAGGACTCCGATCTGACGTGCAAGAATTACGAGATCGATTAAGAAAGATATTTGGCATGCACAAGCCTTGCAAGCTGAAAAATTCTTACATAAATCATGGTTAATACAAAGACTCCTCCTTCAAAATTAGGCCATCGATGTCAGAGGTGTTATGTGAGAATTTTGAACGAGGTTGAGTGAGAGAAGCATATGGTGGAATGCGGAAGACAGCGTAGACAGAAGAAATTCAAATGCGCCTAATGTGATTATGCCACTAGCAATTTTGGCAACTGCTGATAGAGTCACAGATGAATGGGAGCAGTTGGACTCAGGGAATGTGTCTGATATAGTCGGGAGCACCTCACAAAATCGTCCTGTTGACAAGGTCTGCCAAAAGAAGTCGACAAGACCAGCTCCTGTCTCTGCGCCAATATCAAAGTTAGTAGCACACTATGACCCCCCGAACGCCACGTGCTCCATCACCATTCTGACATCCGATGACAATTCCTCAAAAACGTTCTTCAATTCAATTGGATGCACCTCCTGCTCATTTGCAATGTATAACTCGGGAAGCTAGTACAATGACCTATCGTCAGCTAGTCAATGCCAGTACCCTGACGATTTAGGATTGTGAAGATATGAGAACACAAACTACAGGAGAAAAACGACGCAGATTAGAAAGAGTGCAGAAAGATGGAAAAACAGTTGTTGAAGTGCATGAGGAGGAAAGCTGGATTTAGAAGAACCTTCTGCAACGTGTTATTTTTTTGACATTGAAAATTTTGTGAAATATTTGTTTCATATCAGAGATGATTACTCTATTCCGGAATCATTGGTTGATTGTCTTGTAACTGTATTTTTAAATAAATGAGCATTTTTAGTGATTTTTGTCCATATTGCATATGCTAAACATGCATCATTTATTACTTCCTGTGCTGAATGAAGCGAAGTAGCTTTAGAATTTTGTTGATATTTTTGTTAAAAAACACGCGTTGTATCTCTAGCCAGGTTATTTTTTATTAAAAAATTAGGACGCATTCCTGGATGTAATAAGACGAACGTCGGAATCGAAATTAGCTCATCACATTCTGTATACTGGAACATTGGTCAGAAGTACTTCCCGTTTATTTCGCATTTCGACCCTCAAGGATCACGTGATAGTTTAGAGTATATAAGCAGCGATATATGAGCTCTTAGTCAGTTCCAGACCGAAGTCGAGAAGAGCCAGTCCTGCTTGCTGATTAGGTGAGAAAATTAAACTTGATTAATAAGTCTTACGTGACTATATAAGGCTTTCGAGTCGCTGTTGTTTTATTGTTCAAGTTGGTGAAAGCTGTTTTAGTTACCTACGAAGCGCACGCGCTCCAGGACAGAATAGGATAGTTATATATATGTGATTAAAATACTTGATTGAGAACTTTATTATCTATTTGTTTTATTCTTTTAATTGCTCAGACAGAGCAACCATCGAAACCAGAAACGTTACAATTTGAATACCATTTTTGTGTATAGAATATACACGGAGAAACTCGCACAGAAGTGACTTCACAATGAAGCTATCAAGACCGTTTCACATATACATATGATCGCCCATGATTTGTGGTTGGATATGATTATTACCCAACGAGTTAGGTGGTTTTTTTTTATCCCCGAGCCTTGGCGAGGGGATAATAAACACAGATCGAGACGAGTTGGATAATAATTATATCCTGGGATATTTTTTTATCACATGTTTTATACATCACTATGAATGTTTTACATTGTTTTTTTTTATGTATGAATCCACATTATTTTACTTCATCACTTTTACACAAAAACCTTTGTGACGTCACAGTAGTGGTTTATGAAAAATATCCAATGATTGATATCCACGGGATAAAGATGTAAACACGTGATAAAACAATAAAAATTCAATTTTCAGTTTAAAATGTAAATACAAGGAATGTTTTACAGTCTGTGAATGTTATTAGAGTGTAAATCACACAGACTTGCAAGTAGGCATATTATTTATATGAAATATGCCTTCGTGACAAGTCTCTAATAACACTCACAAAGCTAACAAAAATCCCTTAATACACAGTAAAACATAACTGCCGTTCAAAATGGAATATTTACGAACTTGAATGAAGATTGGTTCTATTTCGAGATTAAACGAAACAAATACTGGGAATTTGCTGAGGTAACTTGATTAATAAAACAATAGATCTTTTGTTTAAGAAAACTTTAAAAGAATTGTGATTGTTCATAAACTTCTAGATTGCTGACCTCTTTTATACAATCTTATAATCTTGATGTCATTGGAAAACTCATTTTGTAGTTTACTAGAATACATATTTTGAGTAGTCTCTTTTGTGATTGTGCTTGAAAATCTTGACTAAAATGTTATCAATTTTTAAAGGGTAACACTTAATTTTATCAATGAATTTGTTAACATTTTACGTGAACGATAAACAATTTAACGTACGTCACTACTCCATTGTCGTCATCATTAGTGATAATTTTTACACTAGATTGAAAATATAAAATTTAATGATCACTTTTAGAGAACATTAGAATTATAGTTTGGTCAGGTGGATTTTTTCTAACATTGCCAGAGTTATAGTTGCTAGTATTTCTTAGGGTTTTGAAGTGGCCTGAAAGTTCGCATTTTTCTAGGTCGTTCTTCTTCCTTGCAGTTGATTAGAAAAGAAACGTGCATGACTTCAGAAATACGCAGATCCCTTTCCGTCCTAAATAAGATATCACAGTAACTACTGCTGCGGTAGTTAAGCCACATTTACTAGGCTACTATCTCCCTCTATGTAAGAGGCTATTGTCTGAATAAAGCATAATCCGACTTAAAAATTCAGAAAGAATAAATTCATAATTTCAAAAGATTTGACCTATAGGAGTCACATTTAAAATATCAAAGACCATTTGTTATTTTCTACGGTATATATGTCTTAATTTTTCAAATTTGTATTTTGACCATAAAATTTATTATTTGCAACTTTAAATTCAACCTTCAAAGTTGGCTAAAACTACAGTTTCTTAGTTAAAGCACCGATTTTTGCATGAAGTTTGGCCTAGAAGTACTACAGGGCAGGCTAAATTTATGATATTTTGTTAGGTTGTAAAATTGAATTTTTGGGGGCTCCCCTGCCCAAGGGTCGAAATTACAAAACAAACAAACAAAACAAAAACAAAAAAAAAAAACCTAGAAAAATAACGAGACCTGTTTTCTATAACCTGGTTTATATTAATTCCACCAATTTTCATAGCCAGGATACCTCGAGTGGTATAACCGATGACTATTTACACCGAGAGTACTTTTTTTATAGTCGTGATTGTAATATTCCGGAATTATGTAGACTCATAGGAATTGGTTTTATATGTTATTCATGTACTTCCGTATTAAACAGTTTGTAACCGCGAGGAGCTGTGTTACAAATCTCATTTGTTCGAGTGAATAAACAACATCTCTGGCGACAAGGAAGAGTCCGACAACCTTCTAAGAAAGGCTGGACAATTATTTCACAGCACACGAAGTGGACGAAAACAAAAAAGTTCCCGCATTACTGGGGCTCGTGGCCCTAAAGCCTACGTATTGTTAAGAGACTTAACAGCACGGAATTACCTAAATCTAAAACTTACAAGCAAGTCAAAAAAAAAAAAAACAAAACAAAAAAAAAACACTGAAGGACCATTATTCACTAAAACCATTAGTTATTGTCGAAAGATTTAGATTTCACAAGCGGGACTAAAAGGAGGGAGGGGGTATATTCGAAAACTCAGTGAATTGATTTAAAGACATCCTCGATGACACATTAGGAGACAGGTTTTTCTGAGAGTTGAAGAATGAACAGACCCAAAAGAAACTTCTCTCAGAGAAAAAAACTCACTTAACTAACAGCGCTTGATATAGCTAGTGCGATGGAGACGGCGAAAAACGACTCCTTAGAAATTCAAAGAAAACACCTTATAACCACATTCGATGTTCACAAACTAAGCGTGCTTAAGGGTAAGAAAAGAATTTAGCAGAATCAAACTATGGTAGCCCAGCAATGTTATCGGTGCAATGGAAACCATGCCTCGAATACCTGCAGATTCATCCATGAAACATGTCGAATGTGCATGGAAAGAAGGGCCACTTGCAACGAGCTTGTTGTTCAAAACCAGGAAACATGTTCATGAAGTGAAAGTATGTAATGATTTAAACCCATGTTTTCACTTAGAGTCAATGCTTTGGGAGAACTCAAGAATGTAATTTGGATAAAGCCCCATGTTAATGGTAAGGAACTCTCCATGGAACAGGACGCAGGATCAGCAATTTCGAATTATCAACAGCGAAACCTACCAGCAAACGTACATTGTAAGGTTGACAGACACTGACATAAACCTAAGAATATATTCTTGAGAAAATTTCAACCCACTAGGTGTTTGTTCAGTCAACGTTAAAATGGATAATCAGCAACAGTAGTTAAATTTTATGTGGTTAGCAAGGGGGGAGCTTATTTGGTCGAGAATGGCTAAGAAACCTCAGACTAAACGGGGTTGAAATTAAGGCATTAAAAACTAGAAAACAAAGTGTAAGTGAATTGACTGAGAAATATAAAAAAAAGTTTTCACTGAAGATCTGGAATGCTGAAGGACGTATCTGGTAGAATAAAAGTACAGGAGTCTGCAACAGCCAAATTTTGCAAAGCTCGAGTTGTACCGTATTCGTTGCGCCCCAATGTCGATATGGAACTGGATCGCCTTATCAAGACTGGAATCCTTAGTAAAGTAGAACACAGAGAATGGGTTACTCCCATTGTTTTAATACCGAAAAAGATGGATCTGTTAGAATTTCTGGTGACTTCAAAATCATAGTAAATCCTGTCTTGGACGTAGACTATAGACCAGTACCCTCAACCAAAGATCGAGGACATATTTGCAAGTTCGGCGGGTGGACAACAGTTTACAACATTAGACTTGAAAAACGCGTATCTACATATGAATGTGAAGAAAGAAAATAGACCATATCTCACGATAAATACTCGCCATGGTCTGTTCCAGTATAACAGACTGGTGTTTGAACTAAATTCTGCTCCAGCGGTATACGGTTTTAAAAGAACTAGAGGGAGTACACTGCAACATGGATGCTATGATCATTATTGTGAGAAGACTCGAAGAACATCTGAAGAACTTAGAACAAGTTTTGAAGCGACTTAATCGCTATTGGTTAAAAGCAAATGTTGACAAGAGCGAGTTTTTAAAAGACAAAATTGAATTTTGAGGCAATGTGATAGATGCTGAAGGACTGCACAAAACACCAAAGAAAATTTAAGCTGTGCTTAATGTTCTAGAACCAAAGAATGTGTCTGAACTCAGAGCCTTCTTATGACTTGTACACTATTATGGACGATTCATGGAGAATATGTCTTTTCACCCAGCACCATTATATAACCTTCTGAAGGATAATTTCAAATTCATTTGGTCAAAATCATGCAGACCA
This sequence comes from Saccostrea echinata, assembly GCF_033153115.1. Classification (NCBI taxonomy): domain Eukaryota; kingdom Metazoa; phylum Mollusca; class Bivalvia; order Ostreida; family Ostreidae; genus Saccostrea; species Saccostrea echinata. The sequence goes on along the minus strand of NW_026889776.1, from coordinate 9,607,825 downwards.
GCATTTGGGAAGATCAATGAACTTATGACGTCAGACCAAGTACTCGTGCACTATGATCTCCAGAAGCCTGTAACATTGGCGACAGATACTTCACCCTATGGACTGAGAGCCGCGCTCTCTCATATGATGCCTTAATAGTTCTGAAAAGCCGATCGCTTTCGCATCTAGATCACTTAGTCCAGCAGAGAGGAAGTATGCGCAGACTGGTAAGGAAGCGCTTGGATTAGTGTTGGGAATGAAGAAATTTCACACATACTTGTATGGGAGAAAGTTCCCTAGTGACTGATCACCAACCTCTAGTATCGACTTTTTTTATCCCGAGAAAGGATACCATGTGACTACAGCAGCCAGACTGCAGAGATATGCCTTTTTCTTTCCGGATTCCAATACGAAATTCGATACAAAACACAAGGAAACACAATACCGCTGATGCTCTATCGAGACTTCCTGTCCCAAATGAAAGTGAAGGATCCAATGACGAAGCATATGATGTAATTGAACGGTATATGATTTAGAAACTTGAAATCTACCTGTTTGTAGCAAAGAAGTTCAGAGAGGAACGAGAGGAACGGTGAAGGATAACACTCTGAAAGTGGTATACGACATGACTGCATCAAGGATGACCAGCATCTGCAAATAACCTGAGTGAAGAACTGAAGGCCTGTTTTACCTGCAGAAATGAAATCTCCATTTATCAGGGATGTTTACTACGGGGAATTCGTGTTATCATTCCGCAGGACCTTTGTTATAGTGTCCTAGAAGAGTTTCATGCGGTACACCCAGGGATTGTTAAGATGAAAACTGTGGCAAAACATTCTGGTATGGTGGCCAGGTATCGATAAAGACTTATAAACGCTGGTGGAAAGCTGTAAAGATTGCCAGGAAAACCGACCAATGCTACCAAAGCACCTGTCCATCCGTGGGAATGGCCCCAACATGCATGGCAACGGATACACGTAGACTTCGCCGGCCCGTTCCAGGGAAGCATGCTCTTAAGCTGACACTTTCTCGAAATGGCCCGAAGTGGTCAATATGTCAACAACAGCTGCAAACCGCACAGTAGATGTACTGCATAAGATATTTTCAATATGGTCTACCAGATCAACTTGTTTGTCTCTGAAACCTTTCAAGACTCCATGAAGTACAAATGGGCTAGCAGAGAGACTAGTCTAGATATTAAAACAGTCAATCCGTCCATCAAAATTGGAAGGAACATCTATCACTAAGCACTCGCCAACTTCCTACTAACACACAGAAGTTCGCCCCATTCAACAATAGGGGAAACACCCGCTAATTTTTTTTTTGGATGTGAACTATGTACAAGACTTACACGACTGAATCAGAACGTTCGCAACACAGTAGAAGCTAAACAAGAGAACATGCAAAACCGTACATCTGAAACTGCCCGACAAGTTTGTTGTTCGTGTTTATCGCAGCAATAATGAGAAATGGATTCCTGGAACTATCGACTCAAAAACAGGACCTCTTTCGTACAAGATGATAATTACACCAAGGACAATGTGGTTGTGTCAACAGCTAATTCAGTCGAATGATACTCCGTCAGTCGAAGTTTCAGATGATCATGTTTACTTAGTGGTCAGCAGGGCTAGGGCAGTTTAATCATTTCCCCGACCAAAAAAACAATCATCTTAACCGACTCTGACACCTACATTCGTACCCGCAACAACTTCTGTGTCCGAAAACCCCTCCACACGAAATAGTCTGCCAAAACGTTACCAAAAGTAATTATAAACTGACAATTTTCTATATGCATGCAATGTTTGATCGATAGGACCTATAATGATATAGTGATTTTTATGTAACATGTTGCATCAAGTTGTGCCAAATTGTTTTCCCTTTAAAATGTGAATTCAAAATGCTTAGAAGTTTAGTCAAAGTCTAGTCTTGACAGTATTTTGTCAAGTCAGTATGCAAATGTCCTTTGGTATTTATATTCCTTCTACTAGTCAAAATTTGATTTTTTTAAATTAATCATTGAAATATGAAATATTTGTCCATCACATTTAAAGGGAGAGGAATATAATTTTCCGGAATTCTGTAGATGATTTAGTTTTGTATGGAGCTGTGTTATAGATCTCATTTATTTGAATGAATACACAACAGTGATTTGAATCCACCTGGTGTCACACTTTTTGAATTTTAAATTCTCTATTCATTCATATGATTTGTGTACATTAATGGCATGTTTTCATTATATCCATGGTAATAAAGACATATCAAGACACACATCAAGAAGAGAATTAAGACTATAGACAATTGACATTGCCATTACTTTGAAAAGTGAAGAATAATTATCATTATTATACATCATATTATTATCAATAGTAAAACAGATTCTGATTGGTCGAGAAGGTCAAGTGACAATCGTGTTAGGCCTGCAACAAAACGTCGTGTTTCACCAATGTGTCGTCACGACGCAACCGACATGGTAACTAAAAGAAATTCACATTGTTCATATCGTTGCTACATTTTGTCGGTTCAAACATTTAAAATGTAAATATTTTGAGTGTTTTTTTTTTTTTTTTGGGGGGGGGGGGGGTTGAATGTTACTGATGTGTAAATCACATGGACTTGTCAAGTAGGATTTTTTTCTAAAGTGCGGCTAGCGTTATATCTTATACCTGTTTCATATTGCTCTCATAAAATGTTTACTTTATTCGTTTGAATTTCTTTATATTTCGTGCATAATGCTTGATTCGGTATAATAAACAATTTGCCGCATATATTCTGGAGACATGAAGATTTCTTCGCCCATGAAAAATCTCATTCCACTTCGGCGTTGCCCTCGAGGAATGTGATTCTTTCATGGGCGAATCTCCATGTCTCCCGAATATTCATGCAATAGTTGTATGATATCAAATAAAATTTTGAAATAACAAACTCAAAATGCGTTGACAATGTCATGCTATATAATTAATAGGTTTCTCTTATCTCAGAATGGAAATCAAAAGCTTTTTGTAACAACTAAAACCAATCCCGGCCCTGTAGGTCAGCGCTACATTTCAAATGAGGTGATCCTTAGGAAATCCAACCAAGTGCTATTGTCATCTAAATAAGGGAAGGGTCTTTTTGTGTATAATTGTGTGTCAATGATTATATAGTCAAATACGTTTAGAGAGAAAAAACTACATTAATTATATCCAGTAATTTAATCGATAAAAATATTATATATTAAACCGAAATCCTGACTTAAGGAATAACTAGATTCGAATCGCTCTAAGCATTACAGAACGACAATCTATGTGGGTTTGTGAGTAGAGAATGTCAAAAATCCTTGGCTAGCTATAGGGAAGATGTATAGCTGAGAGTTTCTATAAGTTATGATGGTTAGTAGTGCTATATTAAATTAAATTACCCTTTTCATTTTTTTTTTCTGAGATTCGATGATTTATAAATCAAAAGTGTGTGTTTAAAAGATTCCCGGGTCCTTGTTCAAGCAAACCATATACCTGATATCAATGAAAATTATATATTCAGTTAAAAAATCTTCCAATCAAGTCCAGTTTATCCCAAATATTTAACTATATATATATATATATATATATATATATATATATATATATATATATATATATATATATATATATATATATATATATATATATATATATATATTTATTTATATATATATATATATATTTGTGCTTTCTATATTAATATTTCTTCACTTAGGGCAGTTATGTTAGTTTAAGAGTTGTTGTAAATTGTGCTTAATAAATAAAATTAATTTCATTACAACGCGTATTGGTAACGATCCTCTAATAAAACTTATGTCCAATTAACTGTATCTCACTTCCATTCTCAATGACCGTGTAGTGTAGGGCGGCGCTGTGAGAATTCCATCGGCATCAAAAGCAAGTTTTTTTGACTTGCCTAAATAGCCGAGCGGTCTAACGCCCTGTTTCTGTACTGCTAGGAGACAGATTCCGTAGGTCGACCCCGGGCTGGGGCGGAAGTGGGTATCCTTATAAAAAGTGAATTTCTTTGTGCTTTCTATATATATATATATATATATATATATATATATATATATATATATATATATATATATATATATATATATATATATATATACATTTATCTGGTTTAGCAATTTGGTACATGTTTAAGAACAATACGTCTGACTTACCTTAACACAATTAGCTACTTACTGAATGGTCAATCAGATTATTTTTGCAAACATTTATACAGATAGGAATAGATACAGTAACTGTGATTTGAAAAAATAATCAAACTAAATGTTTACTTATGCTGTTTCACAATCTCTGTTTGATATAATAGATGACTTAAACATTCAAGTGTTCGGTAACATAAATGACGATCAGAGAGCAGAAGATAGATAAAAAAAAATCATATGTATTTCAAAGGCAAATACACAATTTGTTTTCAAAATTGAATTAAATGTACTAGGTTATGTTTCTTTTACTTCTAAAGTCCTCTAATTCAGACAACATCTCATAGAGCTAGACAGTGCAGCATAAAAATTCGCAAAACATATTACATGTACTGTAGATTCCTTATTTTTCGCGAGTACTAATTATCGCGAAACGGCTCTTCAACGTCAAATCGCGGGAACATAATTCGCGAGTGGACGATTGACCAAGGGATTTCAAATTGATTTCAGCACCACGAAAAATAAAAGCGAGTAATTTTATTTCGCGAGTGGTACTTCTCGCGTAATTACGCGATAATTATTTCCTCGCGTACATTTAGGAATCTACAGTAGTTATCAGTATTTAATTGTACCTGTATTCATAGTTGAGTTTGCATAGAAAGAAAATGAACTACACTGAACTGATTGATTTATTGATTGAATGTTGTTTAACGTTCAATTCGATAATTATTCACCCATATAGAGACGTCACCTTATACCGTTGAAGGGCTTCAAGTTTAGACCTTTACTCAGCACTCAGGGCTTTTGAACACTGAAGGTTCTTTATCGTGTCAACGCCTACCGTGAATCGGGAATTTATAAGGATCGGGACATTCTTGTCACTCAGAACCTTTTTCACGCACGGGTGAACAAGCAGTTCCAAAAGCAGTCCAAGCGACTGTAATCCAAGCGACCCTCTCAAACCTCCCCTATTTGTAGGTAAAAATTCAACTATTGGTCAATTGATCAAAGTACGTCAATTTAAGACTCCGAATGGATTCTCACATACTTTTTTTGTATGAGGCACAAAGTACAAATAAACACATTGAAGTGGTAAAATTTTCCGTTTGAATGGAATGTTTTGAGCTTTCTTTTGAACGTTGGTTGTCACATAACGACACGCCCATTTCTTCAGAAAGGGGAAAACTGCGGTCAAATGGCTCATAGATACAACAGAGTAAAACTCAGGTTGCTAAACACAGAGAATGTGCTGTCTTAAAAGCATGGCGACAAATATTTCTTTCTTGTTTCTAAAGAAATGGGCGTGTCATTATGTAACAATTGACGTTCGATAAGAAAGACCCAAACTTTCCATTCCAACGAAAAGTTTTACCACTTCAATGCACTTCATTGTAGTATATTTTGTTTCCGACAAATGGCAGAAGAATTCCTATTCAAACAATACTACACCCTGTCAAGTTCTGACGCATGTGTTATATATCTTGTGTTATTCGAGCTCACCATGTGTTCTCTTACCGACGAAACCTACTGAATGTATCGAACTTAAAAAAAATGCTATTTCTTTCCCAAAACAATAATAACCTATCTGCAGAATTGACGACTGTATTGTATAAATCGACAGTCCAAAATTTGTCAGTAAATTTGACTACCTGAACGTTAAGACATGTACCCTTTTGCTTCTCCAGGTGGGCTTTACCAAGGAAATGCCCAGCAACATTCGATTCCAGAGAATGATTAACTTTTTTCAAATTCTCGAAGGATTTGAAGCATATATAGATAAGTTTATCATTTGCATCGACGCAAATCTCCCATCTCCAATCATAATTTACCGCGAATCTCGCGAAGAGAAACTGGACTTGACTTACTTATTTGTTAAGATCATGCTTGGATAGCCTAGTAAATTTGTATTTTTTATGAGCTCAACTCAGCATTGAAACTAAGAATAGACTTTTTCTGGACTATACCGTAAATCTGGAAATTTTTACGTCGATTTATTTTAGCGAATCTGGGTCAAAAAGCTGTTGATTAATTTTTATGTTTCAAAATTTTGCGAATTGTCATTGACATTGAAATTAAAAAAGCGCTTACAATTTTCACAACAGTTTATAAGTTACGCATGTACATACAATATTAAACGATGCAAACGTTCCATAATCAGATAAAAATATCAGAAGAGGTAAAACATCTTAACTGTTTAAAGTATTGAATGTAGTGAAGACATTCTCGAAGCACGGATTATCACGGGTAATTATAGTTTGTAGTATAAACAGGTTTCTTAAAATGACCACTGCTTACGAACACCTGATCCCGGGTTAAATATTTTGTTGTTGGTTTATGTATAAAAAAAAATATTTTTGCAAATGCAATGCACGCGCAAATTTGCTAAAATTTATCAACAGAAAAAATTCCCAGATTTACGGTAGTGTTTAGACAGGACATTTTATTTGTACATTTTAAACTTGGTATATATATATATATATATATATATATAGAGAGAGAGAGAGAGAGAGAGAGAGAGAATACCCACTTTCGCCCCAGCCCGGGGTTGAACTCTCGACCTACGGAATCTGTCTCCTAGCAGTACAGGAACAGCGCGCTAGACCGCTCGGCTATCTAGGTATTTCTTCAGTTATAAACACGCCTGCAAAAAAAGAAACTGTTCCAGATCCTTCATAATCAAATTGCATGATGTCAATAAACGGGACTGAACTTATTCATGAAAAGCGAGAATTTATATTTGGCATGATAGCAAGCTGTTTGTCAATTAAATAAACACAAAAAATCTTCCAGGATTATTTACACAGAACTTTTGTAAATTGAAATGGATATGTACTTTTTTGCAATAAATCTTTTATCATATGGCAGAGCTTTAGTGCTTCCCAAACGTTCAATAGGATGTATGAGAAATGACACCATCTGCCAGTCAGTCACCTTAGAGGGTTTCAAAGAACACAGCATATGTCGCCTGTATTATACCATCATAAAAGATGTAAATAAATGTTAAGTAAAGATGTAAATAAATAGATCTTAAAAGGTATGGTAATGGATTTTTAACCATAATCATATTTTCCTCCTTAAAAGTCATGGAAGCATTTTCCTCTTCCTTCCTGGATTTGACAGGTATTGCGAAGATTTTTTGAATGATACTTTTAGAAGAAATATCATACGAGGGTTAATCCAAAAGTAATATCACATCTGCTACTAAATAATCAAATGGTATTAACAGAAATTGACATGCTTATACCTCTATTTAATTTGATTATTGTCTTATTTTTCATCCGATTACATTAAATACTTTTTAAAATGTTACAATATAAATATAAAATAGGTTGTGTCTGTCGCTGCACAGGAAAAATGATACGGACGTCATTATAACGTTCTTTCTCTTTTTTTGGTTTACCTTTTTACCTCTCATTTGAATCTTTTAAATAATATTTACTGCCGTTTTCTTGATTATCGTCTTGTTTTGAGTTGTAGTTGTAAAAATTATTGGAACTTTTCCAATTGTTATTGCTAAATTTATCCTACATTATGTGAATGAAAGTGTGGAGATTAGAAAAAAGAAATAAAAAAGAATTTACAAATTAAAATGATACTCATTTTTTAAATTCAAACGTAAAAAAATTTCTCATCATAATCAACAGAAGTGTTATCAAATTAACGATAAAGCAGGCAATTTATTATAAGAGAAGTGGCGTTTTTTCGGATATAATTTCATTCTCGATAATTTATTTAAAAGGTGTGTGATTTATCTATTCCTTCACAATTTCGCTACCAAATAAATAAACACGTATTTATGAAAAAACATACTTTTCACATGTTTTATCCAACGATGAACTTGAAGAAGCAATGTTTACTTAGCGTCAATTATGCTTGTTGACGAAATCGTTCTCTTTTTTGTTCAATGTCCAGTGATTGTATGTAGAGATCTGATGAAAAGAAAATCAATTTATCTGGAAAAAAGTCAGTGACTCAAATCACATGATTTTATTCAGATGTGTCATGGGAAAATGTCATGAGGTTAAAGATTTACATCCTCTTTTTCCCTTCGATACTCTTCACATTAATATCACATTGGATTGGTACACTGTACACTTTTACAAGAATATTAAATACTTGTAGTAAATTTAATCCAACTAATCTGTTAGATATACATATATTTTTTAAATTGCAGTTTTGACCAGAAAAACTGCACTATGTTAAATAAAAGAATGAAATATGCCGCTTTTAAAACTGATTCTGCTGATATGTTTGAGGGGAGATCAAAAACCTTGAATTACAAGGTTTATTTTATTTTTTAGAATTATTAAGGTCTTCAGCGGAAGACCATCTTGCTATTCATCGGTTTCTTTTCGACTTTTTTCTCACCGAGTTTGAGCACGCAAATTATCAGAATCGACATGCTAGATTTTCAAGAATATTTTATATCTTACACTGCTTCTTCAATAAAAACGGAACTCGGAAATGTTCACATCTTCTGATTAGTCATCAACAAAATGACTTCAATAAAAGGCACTCTGATTTTACACAAAGTACTTTGAGGTTGACATTAAAATGATTCTGGTGTTTCTCATTGACAACATTTCTATAGTCTTCGGAGACCTAGTCTTCAAACAAACTATTGGAATCCTGCTGTGCTACTTTATTAACCTGTTTTTATATCTTTTGAAGCAGAATTTATTTAACAACTTCTTCATGAGAAGAAGAAAACACTTGCAGTTGTCTGCAACTCGACATTAATATTTATCGAGGACGTTTTATCAATTAACAATAGTGATTTCCATTCATATGTCGACTCAATATATCCCAAGGAACTTGAAATAAAAGAAACCACAGAGTCTGTCACATCTGTTTCATATTTGGATTTTTTACTGACGATAGATGAAAAAAAGGTCAACTAACAACTAAATTGTATGACAAACGAGATGACTTCAACTTTTCTATCTGTAACTTATTTATGTGGAGGTATTCCGCTATCAACTGCGTAAAGTGTTTATGTCTCCCAAGGTATTCGCTCCTCAAGAGCATGCTCCGGGTACGATCAATTTTAAAACTGAGGCAGGCTACTCACATATAAGTTGATTTTGTCGTTAAAGAAAACATTTCGGAAGTTCTATGGTAGTTATAATGACAATATTTGCAAATATAACATATAATTGAGTCGTATTTTAGTTGACTTGTTTTATGCCAATTTTGTACTAAATTTGATTACGGAATCTTCTGTTTTCTTGATTAATACATAGGGTTGAACGTGGTTATGACCGGTAAACAGGGGATGCTTACTCCTCCTAGGCACCTGATCTCATCCTTTGAATTTCCAAGGATCCGTGAGTATGCCCTGTACACAGAAGTGTATTGTTTATGTATTTGTGTATGATAGAGATCTATCACTGTTTGCTATCTTCACCCTTTTTCATAGAATAAAAAAATCTAGATAAACTACATACATGAAATATGGTGATAACGAACAGTATTCAAGCTCAAAGTCCAATTTAACAATATAGTTCGGAAGCAAACAAACACGGACCTCCAAAAACATCAGGTGGGATCAGGTGCCATGGAGGAGTGAGCATCCCCTGTCACCGGCGTGTGCTCTTTGTCACGATCAAAAAATCCATCCAAACAAAGATACATAGCGGGTTCCAGTAAATGATTGTTCTACCAAGCCTCTTTCTTTACTCCTCACTAAAATATCAACAGCAGTGAGGAAGGAAATTTAGGAGTACTGTAAAACATTTTATTTCAGAAGTACTGTTAATCAGATATGAATACTCTAATACTCCCAGGAACTTTTAGAAATTTGAAATAATACTGTACTAAAATCAATATCATCAAAACGTACGACTTTGAAACACTTTATACAATCATTCCTCACGATAACAAAGTTCAGGATCTTTGACATCATAGACATCTGCTTTATCGATAAAATGAAAGTCATTTTACTTAGTACCTTGTCATTGGTTATTTGCAAATTATTTTGTTAAAAACATTTTGATTGTACACACAAATACATATATACTCAGAATTTGATATTAAAAAAATGCTTGAATTTCTGATTGTCAATATCTATTAAAGTTTGGAGATCAAGTCCTCCTACAATTTGTTGGAATTCCCATGGGTACTATTTGAGCCCGTTATCAGCAGAATTTTTGTATATATATGAATCATTAACAGATGTAAGATAAAAAAGAAAACTGAATAAACCTTTAATCAGACTTATTCTATATCTTTTTTTATTTGTCTCAAAGCCTTTATGCAAATTGATAATTTTGATATCAAAGACTTGTAAATTGATACGTTGCATATGTTGTTTGTTCAAGAGGGTCTTTCCAATTTTTTGTGTCGCCTGCAGAGCATAGCGGCACGTAAGGATCACTTCAATACCCGGCGTCTGTCTGTCCGTCTGTCACACCCTATATCTCAAGAACTGTAAGAGGTATGAATTTGATATTTTGCACATATATTGCTTGGCGCTATGGCTTTTGTAAATAAGCTACCGACCTCGTGACCCTTGACCTTTGACCTCCTTTTCAAAATACTTCATAGTGCCGATAAACAACAAATATTGGCATTTAAGAGTTAAGTCTTTGCTATTTAGCCTGTGCACTATTTGTCATAAAACTTGAAAAAATACCAGCATTACAATCTACTTGACCTTGACCTTTAACCTTCTTTGCAAAAAATACCCCGGGCAGTTTAATTAAACATGACTTTTAAATTTTGAGAGGCAGGATTCTGATAATAAGCATTTATACATGTTCATGAGCTCATGATACTGTATTTTGAAACTATATGATATTCAGTTATCACACAAACTTATAATTTATTTTAAATACAATGAAAATACATCGGAATCGGTATTCCACAACGGATCGTCTAAACTGACAGTTAAGACGGACTGAAATCTTTTTTGGAGGATTATTGGAAACAAGTTGAGTCCATGATACAGTACCTTGAAACTGTATGATACTAAGTTAACACACTAACTTATCTTTAAATACTATGGAAATTCCTTTTTTTTATTGAGGGAATTGAATAAGAGCACCCAAAGTACAATATCTATAACATAGTATAACAGGCGTAAAAATAAGCCTCGATTATTGAAATTTCTATTTTTCAGGTTTTTCCAAAAAGGACGGGGGGGGGGGGGCTTCTGCTCCGAAACCAACTACATGATTTTAAAATAAAGTATTTCTTCCTGCTCTAAGTCTGTAAAAAACTCTCAGTAGGAACTATAATAATTATATATTACTGAAATTGTTCTGTCAGTAGTGGTAAGAACTCAATTCCCCGCGTTTGCGCGGGATTTCGTCTAGTGTATTTGAAGTCTTCTGGTGATAAATGTTCGTTAAATAATTTTATTTCATTATCAATTACCGCACAGTTGTTCTTTTTTTGTGTCCATGACAACTAGACTGAAGCTAGCAGCCATTAACAGCAGCCATTAAGCCCGTAGAAGCTAGCAGCCAACAAGGAAATTCATCAAAGGACTGAGAGTACTCTGACGCAATACTGTTTAATGCCTCATTTTCGACAATTTATAATTAATAATTAGATAATTAATGCAACACTTAATTATTTAATAATTCAAACACTTGGAGGCAGTTAAGCTCACCTGCATAAGGAAAATTATGCGGTTTCACAACAAACAAACAAACAAACAAAAAGAAGAAAATGTCACCATCTTTGACCGCTTAAGAATAAAACAGCATTGGAAATAGGTTAAGTACTTCCGGGAGAATCCCTTTTAAGCTCTTTTACGGGTCTCAGGAACATGATGGTGCCAAAAGGCTAACCTGAAATTTGCTTACTCCTGATATTTACATTGATAAGGGTTTGAAGGTAATTTAATCTATTTTAAGTTATGATCCTTGAAGTGTGCTTCGAACAATTACTGGCTCAAGGTAAAAGGGTCCACAGGGCTATTATATATGGCCATAAAATTTAGGCTGAAGTGGTACCACCAAGTGGTGCCAAGGGCGGGTTACATATTTCAAGCAGCTATTATACCTCTTATCTTATAAGTGTGCTTTAAATCATTACTGTGCAAGATAGAAGATTTCTAGGACTATCTTTCCCGCAATCGGTTTGAGGATGTAACGGCACCACCAAGTGGTGCTAACGGTGGGGAACATCTTTCATTTTTCAACCATCATTGACGACTAGAACAAACTAACACTAAATGGAAAAAAGTTAAGGGCCTTAGGGAGTATCCTTTGTCAACTTTTTGACAGGTTCCAATGACTAGAAAAGGCCAGTTAAGTAACCTGAACTTTGTTGTTTTTCACATTGTCTATTGATATACGGATTAAATGTCAGATGTTAAACCCCTTATCTTTGAAGTTTGCTTCAAATCATTACTGGGGCAAGGTAGAGGGCCCCTAGGACTATCATTTCCCGCTATCAGAATGTTGCTGTAGTGGTACCACCAAGTGGTGCCATGGGTGGGGACGTATTTCAAGCATTCATATTGAGAGCATCTTTGGCTACTAGAAGAAAGTAACACTAGTGAAAGGTTAAGGACCTCAAGGAGAACCATTTGCCAGGTCTTTGAAGGGTCCCGGGGAAGCAAAGAGGCCAGTAAGCTAACCCGAACTTTGTTGTTTTTCACTCTGTTTTAATATACGGGTTAAAGGTCAGCTATTATACCCCCTTATCTTTGAAGTGTGCTTCAAATCATTACTGGGGCAAGGTAGAGGGCCCCTAAGACTATCATTTCCCGCTATCAGAATGTTGCTGTAGTGGTACCACCAAGTGGTGCCATGGGTGGGGCACGTATTTCAAGCATTCATTTTGAGAGCATCTTTGGCTACTAGAACAAAGTAACACTAGTGAAAGGTTAAGGACCTCAGGGAGAACCACTTGCCAGGTTTTGGAAGTGTCCCTAGGAAAAGAAAGGGCCAGTAAGCTAACCTGAACTTTGTTGTTTTTCACTTTGTGTTTTAATATACGGGTTAAAGGTCAGCTATTATACCCCCTATTTTTGAAGTGTGCTTCAAATCATTACTGGGGCAAGGTAGAGGGCCCCTAAGACTATCATTTCCCGCTATCAGAATGTTGCTGTAGTGGTACCACCAAGTGGTGCCATGGGTGGGGCACGTATTTCAAGCATTCATTTTGAGAGCATCTTTGGCTACTAGAACAAAGTAACACTAGTGAAAGGTTAAGGACCTCAGGGAGAACCACTTGCCAGGTTTTGGAAGTGTCCCTAGGAAAAGAAAGGGCCAGTAAGCTAACCTGAACTTTGTTGTTTTTCACTTTGTGTTTTAATATACGGGTTAAAGGTCAGCTATTATACCCCCTATTTTTGAAGTGTGCTTCAAATCATTACTGGGGCAAGGTAGAGGGCCCTTTGGACTATCATTTCCCGCTATCAGAATGGGGCTGTAGTGGTACCACCAAGTGGTGCCATGGGTGGGCACGTATTTCAAGTATTCATATTGAAAGCATCTTTGGCTACTAGAACAAAGTAACACTAGTGAAAGGTTAAGGACCTTAGGGAGAACCACTTGCCAGGTTTTTGAAGGGTCCTGTTGAAGAAAAAGGGCCAGTAAGCTAACCTGAACTTTGTTTTTCACTTTGTGTTTTAATATACAGGTTAAAGGTCAGCTATTATACCTCTTATCTTTGAAGTGTGCTTCAAATCATTACTGGGGCAAGGTAGAGGGCCCTTTGGACTATCATTTCCCCTATCAGAATGAGGCTGTAGTGGTACCACCAAGTGGTGCCATGGGTGGGGCACGTATTTCAAGCATTCATTTTGAATGCATCTTTGGCTACTAGAAGAAAGTAACACTAGTGAAAGGTTAAGGACCTCAGGGAGAACCACTTGCCAGGTTTTGGAAGGTCCCTAGGAAAAGAAGGGGCCAGTTAGCTAACCTGAACTTTGTTGTTTTTCACTTTGTGTTTTAATATACGGGTTAAAGGTCAGCCATTATACCCCCTATTTTTGAAGTGTGCTTCAAATCATTACTGGGGCAAGGTAGAGGGCCCCTAGGACTATCATTTCCCGCTATCAGAATGTTGCTGTAGTGGTACCACCAAGTGGTGCCATGGGTGGGGCACGTATTTCAAGCATTCATTTTGAAAGCATCTTTGGCTACTAGAACAAAGTAACACTAGTGAAAGGTTAAGGACCTCAGGGAGAACCACTTGCCAGGTTTTGGAAGTGTCCCTAGGAAAAGAAAGGGCCAGTAAGCTAACCTGAACTTTGTTGTTTTTCACTTTGTGTTTTAATATACGGGTTAAAGGTCAGCTATTATACCCCCTATTTTTGAAGTGTGCTTCAAATCATTACTGGGGCAAGGTAGAGGGCCCTTTGGACTATCATTTCCCGCTATCAGAATGGGGCTGTAGTGGTACCACCAAGTGGTGCCATGGGTGGGCACGTATTTCAAGTATTCATATTGAAAGCATCTTTGGCTACTAGAACAAAGTAACACTAGTGAAAGGTTAAGGACCTTAGGGAGAACCACTTGCCAGGTTTTTGAAGGGTCCTGTTGAAGAAAAAGGGCCAGTAAGCTAACCTGAACTTTGTTTTTCACTTTGTGTTTTAATATACAGGTTAAAGGTCAGCTATTATACCTCTTATCTTTGAAGTGTGCTTCAAATCATTACTGGGGCAAGGTAGAGGGCCTTTGGACTATCATTTCCCCTATCAGAATGAGGCTGTAGTGGTACCACCAAGTGGTGCCATGGGTGGGGCACGTATTTCAAGCATTCATTTTGAATGCATCTTTGGCTACTAGAAGAAAGTAACACTAGTGAAAGGTTAAGGACCTCAGGGAGAACCACTTGCCAGGTTTTGGAAGGTCCCTAGGAAAAGAAGGGGCCAGTTAGCTAACCTGAACTTTGTTGTTTTTCACTTTGTGTTTTAATATACGGGTTAAAGGTCAGCCATTATACCCCCTATTTTTGAAGTGTGCTTCAAATCATTACTGGGGCAAGGTAGAGGGCCCCTAGGACTATCATTTCCCGCTATCAGAATGTTGCTGTAGTGGTACCACCAAGTGGTGCCATGGGTGGGGCACGTATTTCAAGCATTCATTTTGAAAGCATCTTTGGCTACTAGAGGAAAGTAACACTAGTGAAAGGTTAAGGACCTCAAGGAGAACCACTTGCCAGGTTTTTGAAGGGTCCTGTTGAAGAAAAAGGGCCAGTAAGCTAACCTGAACTTTGTTTTTCACTTTGTGTTTTAATATACAGGTTAAAGGTCAGCTATTATACCTCTTATCTTTGAAGTGTGCTTCAAATCATTACTGGGGCAAGGTATGGGCCCCTAGGACTATCATTTCCCGCTATCAGAATGTTTCTGTAGTGGTACCACCAAGTGGTGCCATGGGTGGGGCACGTATATCAAGCATTCATTTGGAATGCATCTTTGGCTACTAGAACAAAGAACACTAGTGAAAGGTTAAGGACCTTAGGGAGAACCACTTGCCAGGTTTTGGAAGGTCCCTAGGAAAAGAAGGGGCCAGTTAGCTAACCTGAACTTTGTTGTTTTTCACTTTGTGTTTTAATATACGGGTTAAAGGTCAGCCATTATATCCCCTATTTTTGAAGTGTGCTTCAAATCATTACTGGGGCAAGGTAGAGGGCCCCTAGGACTATAATTTCCCGCTATCAGAATGTTGCTGTAGTGGTACCACCAAGTGGTGCCATGGGTGGGGCACGTATTTCAAGCATTCATTTTGAGAGCATCTTTGCCTACTAGAAGAAAGTAACACTAGTGAAAGGTTGAAGACCTTAAGGAGAACCATTTGCCAGGTTTTCGAAGGGGCCTGTTGAAGAAAAAGGGCCAGTAAGCTAACCTGAACTTTGTTGTTTTTCATTTGTGTTTTAATATACGGGTTAAAGGTCAGCTATTATACCTCTTATCTTTGAAGTGTGCTTCAAATCATTACTGGGGCAAGGTAGAGGGCCCCTAGGACTATCATTTCCTGCTATCAGAATGTTGCTGTAGTGGTACCACCAAGTGGTGCCATGGGTGGGGCACGTATTACAAGCATTCATATTGAAAGCATCTTTGGCTACTAGAAGAAAGTAACACTAGTGAAAGGTTAAGGACCTTAGGGAGAACCACTTGCCAGGTTTCCGAAGGGTCCTGTTGAAGAAAAAGGGCCAGTAAGCTAACCTGAACTTTGTTGTTTTTCATTTGTGTTTTAATATACGGGTTAAAGGTCAGCTATTATACCTCTTATCTTTGAAGTGTGCTTCAAATCATTACTGGGACAAGGTAGAGGGCCCCTAGGACTATCATTTCCCGCTATCAGAATGGGGCTGTAGTGGTACCAGCTGTGTGGTACCATGAGTGGGGGACGTATTTCAAGCATTCATTTTGAAAGCATCTTTGGTTACTAGAAGAAAGTAACACTAGTGAAAGGTTAAGGACCTCAGGGAGAACCACTTGCCAGGTTTTGGAAGTGTCCCTAGGAAAAGAAAGGGCCAGTAAGCTAACCTGAACTTTGTTGTTTTTCACTTTGTGTTTTAATATACGGGTTAAAGGTCAGCTATTATACCCCCTATTTTTGAAGTGTGCTTCAAATCATTACTGGGGCAAGGTAGAGGGCCCCTAAGACTATCATTTCCCGCTATCAGAATGTTGCTGTAGTGGTACCACCAAGTGGTGCCATGGGTGGGGCACGTATTTCAAGCATTCATTTTGAGAGCATCTTTGGCTACTAGAACAAAGTAACACTAGTGAAAGGTTAAGGACCTCAGGGAGAACCACTTGCCAGGTTTTGGAAGTGTCCCTAGGAAAAGAAAGGGCCAGTAAGCTAACCTGAACTTTGTTGTTTTTCACTTTGTGTTTTAATATACGGGTTAAAGGTCAGCTATTATACCCCCTATTTTTGAAGTGTGCTTCAAATCATTACTGGGGCAAGGTAGAGGGCCCTTTGGACTATCATTTCCCGCTATCAGAATGGGGCTGTAGTGGTACCACCAAGTGGTGCCATGGGTGGGCACGTATTTCAAGTATTCATATTGAAAGCATCTTTGGCTACTAGAACAAAGTAACACTAGTGAAAGGTTAAGGACCTTAGGGAGAACCACTTGCCAGGTTTTTGAAGGGTCCTGTTGAAGAAAAAGGGCCAGTAAGCTAACCTGAACTTTGTTTTTCACTTTGTGTTTTAATATACAGGTTAAAGGTCAGCTATTATACCTCTTATCTTTGAAGTGTGCTTCAAATCATTACTGGGGCAAGGTAGAGGGCCCTTTGGACTATCATTTCCCCTATCAGAATGAGGCTGTAGTGGTACCACCAAGTGGTGCCATGGGTGGGGCACGTATTTCAAGCATTCATTTTGAATGCATCTTTGGCTACTAGAAGAAAGTAACACTAGTGAAAGGTTAAGGACCTCAGGGAGAACCACTTGCCAGGTTTTGGAAGGTCCCTAGGAAAAGAAGGGGCCAGTTAGCTAACCTGAACTTTGTTGTTTTTCACTTTGTGTTTTAATATACGGGTTAAAGGTCAGCCATTATACCCCCTATTTTTGAAGTGTGCTTCAAATCATTACTGGGGCAAGGTAGAGGGCCCCTAGGACTATCATTTCCCGCTATCAGAATGTTGCTGTAGTGGTACCACCAAGTGGTGCCATGGGTGGGGCACGTATTTCAAGCATTCATTTTGAAAGCATCTTTGGCTACTAGAACAAAGTAACACTAGTGAAAGGTTAAGGACCTCAGGGAGAACCACTTGCCAGGTTTTGGAAGTGTCCCTAGGAAAAGAAAGGGCCAGTAAGCTAACCTGAACTTTGTTGTTTTTCACTTTGTGTTTTAATATACGGGTTAAAGGTCAGCTATTATACCCCCTATTTTTGAAGTGTGCTTCAAATCATTACTGGGGCAAGGTAGAGGGCCCTTTGGACTATCATTTCCCGCTATCAGAATGGGGCTGTAGTGGTACCACCAAGTGGTGCCATGGGTGGGCACGTATTTCAAGTATTCATATTGAAAGCATCTTTGGCTACTAGAACAAAGTAACACTAGTGAAAGGTTAAGGACCTTAGGGAGAACCACTTGCCAGGTTTTTGAAGGGTCCTGTTGAAGAAAAAGGGCCAGTAAGCTAACCTGAACTTTGTTTTTCACTTTGTGTTTTAATATACAGGTTAAAGGTCAGCTATTATACCTCTTATCTTTGAAGTGTGCTTCAAATCATTACTGGGGCAAGGTAGAGGGCCTTTGGACTATCATTTCCCCTATCAGAATGAGGCTGTAGTGGTACCACCAAGTGGTGCCATGGGTGGGGCACGTATTTCAAGCATTCATTTTGAATGCATCTTTGGCTACTAGAAGAAAGTAACACTAGTGAAAGGTTAAGGACCTCAGGGAGAACCACTTGCCAGGTTTTGGAAGGTCCCTAGGAAAAGAAGGGGCCAGTTAGCTAACCTGAACTTTGTTGTTTTTCACTTTGTGTTTTAATATACGGGTTAAAGGTCAGCCATTATACCCCCTATTTTTGAAGTGTGCTTCAAATCATTACTGGGGCAAGGTAGAGGGCCCCTAGGACTATCATTTCCCGCTATCAGAATGTTGCTGTAGTGGTACCACCAAGTGGTGCCATGGGTGGGGCACGTATTTCAAGCATTCATTTTGAAAGCATCTTTGGCTACTAGAGGAAAGTAACACTAGTGAAAGGTTAAGGACCTCAAGGAGAACCACTTGCCAGGTTTTTGAAGGGTCCTGTTGAAGAAAAAGGGCCAGTAAGCTAACCTGAACTTTGTTTTTCACTTTGTGTTTTAATATACAGGTTAAAGGTCAGCTATTATACCTCTTATCTTTGAAGTGTGCTTCAAATCATTACTGGGGCAAGGTATGGGCCCCTAGGACTATCATTTCCCGCTATCAGAATGTTTCTGTAGTGGTACCACCAAGTGGTGCCATGGGTGGGGCACGTATATCAAGCATTCATTTGGAATGCATCTTTGGCTACTAGAACAAAGAACACTAGTGAAAGGTTAAGGACCTTAGGGAGAACCACTTGCCAGGTTTTGGAAGGTCCCTAGGAAAAGAAGGGGCCAGTTAGCTAACCTGAACTTTGTTGTTTTTCACTTTGTGTTTTAATATACGGGTTAAAGGTCAGCCATTATATCCCCTATTTTTGAAGTGTGCTTCAAATCATTACTGGGGCAAGGTAGAGGGCCCCTAGGACTATAATTTCCCGCTATCAGAATGTTGCTGTAGTGGTACCACCAAGTGGTGCCATGGGTGGGGCACGTATTTCAAGCATTCATTTTGAGAGCATCTTTGCCTACTAGAAGAAAGTAACACTAGTGAAAGGTTGAAGACCTTAAGGAGAACCATTTGCCAGGTTTTCGAAGGGGCCTGTTGAAGAAAAAGGGCCAGTAAGCTAACCTGAACTTTGTTGTTTTTCATTTGTGTTTTAATATACGGGTTAAAGGTCAGCTATTATACCTCTTATCTTTGAAGTGTGCTTCAAATCATTACTGGGGCAAGGTAGAGGGCCCCTAGGACTATCATTTCCTGCTATCAGAATGTTGCTGTAGTGGTACCACCAAGTGGTGCCATGGGTGGGGCACGTATTACAAGCATTCATATTGAAAGCATCTTTGGCTACTAGAAGAAAGTAACACTAGTGAAAGGTTAAGGACCTTAGGGAGAACCACTTGCCAGGTTTCCGAAGGGTCCTGTTGAAGAAAAAGGGCCAGTAAGCTAACCTGAACTTTGTTGTTTTTCATTTGTGTTTTAATATACGGGTTAAAGGTCAGCTATTATACCTCTTATCTTTGAAGTGTGCTTCAAATCATTACTGGGACAAGGTAGAGGGCCCCTAGGACTATCATTTCCCGCTATCAGAATGGGGCTGTAGTGGTACCAGCTGTGTGGTACCATGAGTGGGGGACGTATTTCAAGCATTCATTTTGAAAGCATCTTTGGTTACTAGAAGAAAGTAACACTAGTGAAAGGTTAAGGACCTCAAGGAGAACCATTTGCCAGGTCTTTGAAGGGTCCCGGGGAAGTAAAGAGGCCAGTAAGCTAACCCGAACTTTGTTGTTTTTCACATTGTGTTTTAATATACGGGTTAAAGGTCAGCTATTATACCCCCTTATCTTTGAAGTGTGCTTCAAATCATTACTGGGGCAAGGTAGAGGGCCCCTAGGACTATCATTTCCCGCTATCAGAATGTTTCTGTAGTGGTACCACCAAGTGGTGCCATGGGTGGGGCACGTATTTCAAGCATTCATTTTGAGAGCATCTTTGGCTACTAGAACAAAGTAACACTAGTGAAAGGTTAAGGACCTTAGAGAGAACCACTTGCCAGGTTTCTGAAGGGTCCCGACAAAGAAAAAGGGCCAGTAAGCTAACCTGAAATTTGTTGTTTTTCACTGTGTTTTAATATACGGGTTAAAGGTCAGCTATTATACCCCTTATCTTTGAAGTGTGCTTCAAATCATTACTGGGGCAAGGTAGAGGGCCCCTGGGACTATCATTTCCCGCTATCAGAATGTTGCTGTAGTGGTACCACCAAGTGGTGCCATGAGTGGGAGACGTATTTCAAGCATTCATTTTGAAAGCATCTTTGGTTACTAGAACAAAGTAACACTAGTGAAAGGTTAAGGACCTCAAGGAGAACCATTTGCCAGGTTATTGAAGGGTCCCGGGGAAGTAAAGAGGCCAGTAAGCTAACCCGAACTTCGTTGTTTTTCACATTGTGTTTTAATATACGGGTTAAAGGTCAGCTATTATACCCCCTTATCTTTGAAGTGTGCTTCAAATCATTACTGGGGCAAGGTAGAGGGCCCTTTGGACTATCATTTCCCGCTATCAGAATGTTGCTGTAGTGGTACCACCAAGTGGTGCCATGGGTGGGGGCGTAATTCAAACTTTCATTTTCATATCACCTTAGGTCCCTAGAAGAAACAAATACTGGTTGAGGATCATTGGAAACTTTCGGGTTCTCTCTGACTTGATGGGGGCCAGTTCAACTTTGTCGTTTATTTACATTGAATATTGAAACACGGATAAAGATCAGTTATTATTTTCTGAAAGTGGATATGCATCATACCTTAGTAGGGCATAGGAGGTGGCGTATCGGGCTATCATTTGCCGATCTCAGATAAAGACTTTAGGGGAACCACCTAGTTGTGGTTTGGTTGAAAGCCCTTTTTGAAGTATTTATTTTTCGCAATATTTGAACACCATAAGAAACCAACACAAAGGAAAGGTAAGGGATCATAGGGAGTATTCCTTTTCAGTTTTTGGAGGGTCTTTAAGATTGGACATTGCCAATATTCTGATAGAAACTTTATTTTTTTTCTTGTTCAGTTTTTAAGAAAATTTAAGATTCGTTTATTATCCCATTATTTTTGAAGTGTGCATGAAAGCACTTTTGTGGCAAGGGAAAGGGATCATAGAAAGTGCCCCTTGTTATGTTTTAAGAGAGTCTTTGAGACAATTACCTCATCCGAACATTGTCACATTTTAACATTACATTTTGAGATGAGGTTGTTCATTTACTCAGGTGACTTATTGCTATATGTTTTCGTCTGTTGTCATTTGTCGTCCATCGTTTGTTATATTTAAACATATTCAGCTTTTTCTATGTGACCTTTATATCAATTTTAATCAATTTTCGTATATAGCATCTGTGAGTAAAAGGAGAGGAAAGTTGTGAATTTCATGTTCCTGGCTCTTTTGAGCCGAGTTATGCCCAAGACAAGATGTGGTTACGACGTCGACAGATTATTTTTTCATAGTTTGCTACAATATTTCTTTTTTCTTGTTCGTATGTTATAATACTCAATATTTACAAAGTTTTTCTTACTGTACGTATCCACGATATCGCATTGATATTGAATCATGATTATTCAATGGATGTTGGTTACCTCCCTCAATGTTATATTACCTGAATGCTATCATTTTCATAGTGTCGATATCATTTCGATTTCGATTCATGTCTGCTCAAGCATTTCAAACTGCTGTCCTTGCCATTGTGCATGTAGGTCTTGGTTTAAATACTTTAAATTAAGGAAGATTGTACTTGCTATCGATATTGTCGATATCGACGATATCGTATGGATATCAAATCATTTTCGACATCATTCTTGTGGCTGTATTTCTTTATGCAACAGTTATGAGTACGTTCTTTCTGATTATTAAGTTTGTCCTAATGTCGATCTCGTACCGATAATGAACTATGATTCCGCAAACCATAATATTTTTGCCAACGCTCACCCTTACACAAAACCTTACCCTAACCCCAACCTCCTTAAAAATAAAAACAACCCTTGCCCTTTATTTGTCATTCTTAATTTTATTTAGATATTTATACCTAGCTGCAATAATGTAACCCTCTCCGACTTTTTTTTTTTTTTGGGTAGACGGCTACAACTCCTTAGGATCTCCGTAATGGTGCAAGTGCGGGAGTAATTCACTACCGCACAGTTTTTGGTTCAAATTATCAGAAAGTGGGTATATTTTATTAACATATCTTAACTGAACTCATAAAATGTAGTTATGCAAGACATGAATTGGTCCAAAAATATAACGAACAATTCGTAGATCAGTTATTTTTCGTGTATGTCAACATCATAACTTGAATTTGTCCGCCATGTTTACTGACCTTGATCGATTTTATTTTGGAACAACCAATGAGAATTCTGGATCTTATTTTAAGCATAAATATTACGGTTTATGAAAAAATATCACATGGAATGCTTTTATTTATCGATGTTTAGTGATACCAAACAACACAAACATTTATCAACACCGACATTTACTTTATCAAGTGATTCTAAATTTAAAGCGCAAGTCTCAGTACATCACGCGAGAACTGTCATGGCTGCTGAAGAGAACGACTGGTAAACACGCAGATTTACTTTACTTGGTTTTCGCGTATAATGGGCTATGTTGTTGATAGTGAATAAAAATTCTTATTGGAAGTAAGTTAAATGCAAAAACAGTTTATTTTGCCTGCAGACGCCCGTATCAAAAATATAAATTTGCACCATTATGGAGATGCAGTGGAATTGTAGACCTCTCCTGAGAATATCATGTTAAAAAAATCGGAGAGGGCTACATTATTGCAGCTAATTTATACCAAATAATGAATGCACATTTACATCATACTTGCGACCTTCTATAAATATGTTTCTTCCTCAATTTGGAAATAAATTGCACAGATCTGTATCGATATCGATGATATTGTCGATAGCAACGGTGTCGAAATAAAACTAAGTTTAATATTTATCCAGTATTTCCAATTCCATAGTAATGATCAGGATCGATAGCATTACAATATCGATGTTATATTGTCGATATCGACATAGAATTTGTTGGAACCTGAGGGGTGGGGTTCAAACTATCAAATTTAATGTAACTTTTAAAAGTCTTATTTACTCCTAGACATCAAGCAGTCAGACTTTAAGCATTTATAAGATATGAGAATTGCGAACAGTCAAAGCAAACAATACAAAATTGTTAGCAGAGCCACAAGGACCTCTGAAAACAGAGGAGGGACCAGGTACCTTAAATGAGTGAGCATCCCCTGTTGTCCGGTCACATTCGTTGTTTGCTCTTTGTCATTATCGGGAAACTGGAGAATTCAGTAGACAATTCAATGTAAAAGTAACGGACTTAACGAGAGATTGTAGTTGCAATCATAGCCCTTGTTTCAACCATAGAATTTGCAAAATACTGTGTATAAACGAGATTCTTTATATCCTTATATAATCAACTTATTCGTTAAATGCTTGCTTATTTTTTTTCCAATAAGCAATGATACCTCAAAAGCAAACTGTGAAATTCTTGGTCCTTAGATTTGGAGTTTTGATGTAAGAGTTGGGCTTTATAGATCATATAGGTAAAGTAATATTCCTTAAAGTCTTCTTCTCTCAGCTGTATATTTACGAGACAAACTAAATGCACAGAAATGATAAGCAAGTGTGCCTCTTCCAAAATTTTGAATTAAGGCCTCTTGGTCATGGTTATTTTGTTAAGGTGGGGCTTTATTGGTCATACATGTATAGTGAAATTGCTTCAATTCTTTGAAAATCTTCTCTGTTCCTGAGTATTGAGCAGACAAACTAAGTGCATGGTTATGAAAAGAAACAAGGAAGGGTGACCTTTCCAAAATTCTGAAACTGGTCCAATGGATCAAGTGTTCTGGTTCTGAGCAGGGTACCATTGATCGTATGAGTAAACTGATAGAAGTCAGTTTCTTTTGTTTATTCAGTTATGATAATT
This sequence comes from Saccostrea echinata, assembly GCF_033153115.1. Lineage (NCBI taxonomy): Eukaryota > Metazoa > Mollusca > Bivalvia > Ostreida > Ostreidae > Saccostrea > Saccostrea echinata. The sequence continues at coordinate 9,583,485 of NW_026889776.1, read as the reverse complement.
AATCACTGTAAATACTGAAATTGATAGATCAATAAAAATAAAAAAAAAATTAATGTATACTCAACAAAAAAGTAACGGGTCGTGGAATTAAGTCCACATTTATTTTTTAATACAAGAGTTTTGTTTTTAGGAATAATATTTATGTGGCTGTCGTACATTCTGCTTTTTATTTGCACAAGTTCGATTACCGAGTAACCGAAACCACGTGCACATTTACAATATCTCCCTCCCAAAATGAGAAACGCTGTCAAAGGTCAAGTGAAAGAAATTTTGTGTAAGTGTTTAATTTTCAACAAGAGGCCCATGGGCCACAACGCTCACCTGAGTAACTTTGGCCTTGCTGTTTTTCACCTGATCCCCCATCCCCTGTAGTACTTATTGTGGCCCCGCCCTACCCCCCGGGGTCATGATTTGAACAATTAGAATCTACACTACCCCAGGAAGCTTCCACATATTTTTTCAGCTTTTCTGGCCCAGTGGTTCTTGAGAAGAAGATTTTTAAAGTTTTTTTCTGCATATTTCAATGTAAAACTTGGATTCCCTATTGTGGCCCCGACCTACCCCCAGGGGTCATGATTTAAACAATCTACACTATCCCAGGATGCTTCCGCATAAGTTTCAGCTTTTCTGGCCCAGTGGTTCTTGAGAAGAAGATTTTTAATCACCCCACCCAATTTTTGTCTTTTCTTGATTATCTCCCCTTTGAAGGGGACTTGGCCCTTCATTTTAAGAATTTAAACTCCCCTAACCCAAGGATTCTTTGTACCAAGTTTGGCTAAAATTGGCCCAGTGGTTCTTGAGAAGAAATTGAAAATGTGAAAAGTTTACAGACGGACGGACGACGGACAACGGGTGATCCGAAAAGCTCACTTGAGCTTTCAGCTCAGGTGAGCTAAAAATTACTTTAGACTTTGAAATTTGACAATTGCTGACCTTAACTAATGACAGCATACCGCAGAGGCGACATATGGATGTACAGCACAACGGTTGTGCCAAAGGCATGTTGCAATTTGGGTATGCTTAACGTCAACTGGTTCGACAGTTAAACGTCAGTCAAAGCGTATCAAGGAGGTAAAGGGAAAGGTTCCAGAACACAGGAGGGGGGGGGGGTTGCAACAAAGACTGAAGTGACAGGCCAAAAAGTACGACAGCCCGCCAGCAGTGTGAAATTTGCTCTTGGCAAAACGCATCGGTTCATGTCTGCCGAAATCTTGAATAGAAAGTATAGGAATGATCATGGGTTGCAAAAACCCACTCAGACGTTAAGAAATAGGATACCTGCAGCAAAGAGCTAGTTTCATTTTTTGCATAAAATGGTCCTGTCCTTATATCAATTAATTGACTATCACCTTCTGTCCCATTTCATATATCAAAATAGAGTAGAGACTTAGTGCTTTCATTTCCTATAATAAAATTTCTTTTTGAGAATTCAGGTACTGGTAAACAGGCTTTGAGAAAATGCAATGTTCTTGAATTTTGCAGAAACATGCGTATTTGACTACCTTCAGCAAAGAATTAAAATATGAGCACAGCTCACGATCCAAAAATTAAAACATGTTTTGTGATCTGCAGAAACCGATCGTTCATTATGTAATTGCATATTTTGGATCAGAGGTTGTGCTCTATATGCAATATTGAAATAATACCTCAATTTTTGGCCATTTTTATGGGAATTTACAGAATATGGGAAACATGACGCATTTTATAACGTCATAATGCATTGACTAGAGAGAAAATTACGTCATGTTCAATAGATACACAGTCAAGGATCCAAGTTATAAATACTGCATTTCAAAACCAAAACTGAGCAATTTCTATTTTTCAGAAATTCTCAGGGCTAAAAAGGGCCCTAAGTGGCTCTGGCTCTTTGCATGTTTACAAGCCAGCATATCCGTCCATGTTTGACTGTAATATCTCGCAATGCTTGTCTTGAGTTAGTAATAACCATGAACATTGGTAATTACGAGACCGATTCTGTTCACATATGAATCCAAGTTTTGTGTGGACTTCCATGTGGTCGTCTCTGTGTGCGGCGCCAAAAGAATTAACAGTACCATAACTATTGTGTTGCTAAGCATAACCGCTTTCTGTCATGGTTTGGAGTGGGTTATGTTCCGATAGATTACGGAACAGTATTTCATTCGGAATGGTCCGCTAACTGGTCTTAAATACAGGATGAGATTTTCCACAACATTGTTTGTCCTTTTATAGCTGCTACTAGTTTTGGTCAAGATTTTGATCTCATGGATAATAACGCAATACCAAACAGGGCTCGAGTTGTTGAACAATATATTTCTAATGAAACAATTGAACGAATGCAATGACCTTCATGTTTGCCAGACTTAAACCCAGTAGAACAAACTTGGGATGTCCTTCAGCGATGTGTACGACTGATGTGCCTCCAACAAATGTACAGGAAATGGAAAATGCTCTCTGTGAAGAACTAAGCAAGATCCCATTGTAAATGATTAGAACTCTTATTCGGAGTTCTCTGAGGCATTGTCATGCTGTTGTATTAGCGCTTGGTAGTCACACAAAATATTGAAGCATTTGCACAACGAATTTGATCAAATCTTATGACATTTAAAATCTCTATAATTTGCACTTTCATATTGGATTTATGAGACTGTACACTAGAAAACAATCGAATACTTAATAAAATTCATTTTTTATACCCGCACTTTCTAAATGAAATATATGGAGACAACGAACAGTATTCAAGCTCAAAAGTCCATTAAACATTACAAAATAGGAGCAGAGCAAACACGGACCTCCAAAACATCAGAGGTGGGATCAGGTGCCATGGAGGAGTGAGCATCCCCTTCCGACTGGTCACACCCGCCGTGTGCTCCTTGTCATGATCGGGAAATAACGGAAAAATCCGTCGACAATTCAGTGTGTAAATAATGGCCTAACAATTAGTATGAAAAACGTCAGTCAGTATTTGACTCAGTGATAAATTGTATTTGCTGACAAGGTCATTGTATCGACCATAGAGCTTGGGAAATAATGACTTTAAACGAGACTGCTGATATTCTTGTTTCATCAACTTGTTTGTCAGTAATTTACCTCGTTTTAGAAATTGTATATACGTAGATCATGCTCTTGTGAGAGATATAAACCCCGTATGCAGGTGATGAAGGTATATTGCTGCATAAGTAAGGGAAGTTGACGATTGAAAAGCTAAAGTCATCACGTTTATCAGAAAGCTTGGTTGTTAGATTACCATTAACGTCTTTTTCAAGTAAAATATCCAAATATGAAGCAGATGTGTCAGACTCTGTGGTATCTTTTATCTCAAGCTCACCAGGATATATCGTATCGACATAAGAATGGAAATAACCATCGTTAATTGACAATACGTCGTCGATATATCTAAATGTCGAGTTGAAGGCCACGTCAAGTGTTTTCTTCTTTTCATGTATAAGATTTTGGACAAATATCTGCTTCATATGAATATAAAAAAAAGGTCTGCTAATAACGGGGCGCAATTGGTACCCATGGGAATTCCATCTTGTACAACAAAATAAGACGAGCTAATAGCTGTAAGCTCGCAACATAGAGAATATTAATTGTCTTTGACAAAATACATTGTCTTACTCATTGACTTATATCCGAAAGCATACAGCTTAAATTATCGTGGGGAATGGTTGTGTATAAAGTTGAAAAGTTTTTAAGCTGTTGATTTTGGTAAATTCTTGTGATTTCAAATTTTCATAAAGTTCCTTAGAATTTTTAAGTATCCACATCTGATTTACACCACTTCTCGAATATATTGTTGCACAGTACTCTTGAAGTTTCTCCTTCACTACTGTTAATATCTTAGTGAGGAGTAAAGAAAGAGGCTTGGTTGAACATTTACTGGAACCCGCTATGTATCTTTGTGAGGATTTTTGTGAAGTTTCGGAATCCAATATAGATATGGTAATTCAAATTCACTTTGGTTGTTTGCAATATTAAAAATATTCAAAACTGACATGATTTTGAAGAATGTCTTCTTTAGAAAAGGAACTATGAGTATAATTTGGATTACCACTTGTAGAATTAAATCCAAGTTCCTCTAAAATACATTTAATATAATGAGCCTTACAAACAAAGACAATGTTGTTACCTGAGCTGTCAGCAGGGACCAGTATGTACTAATCATATAATTTATCTATTTCTTTTTTCACTTCTGGATTATTGAATACAGAAGGATAGATGGTTCTCATATTGCCCCTCAATCTTTTAATGCGCAATTTTAACATACATCTGATACATTTAATCCATTCTGACAAAGTGTCAAGGTGTTCTTTTTCATATCTGGCCCATCGCCTGGCGTAATCCTCTACAGAATCCATAATATTTAAGAAATTTCGACGCCAGTTGAAGGATCGGGGTTCCCTATATTTAGGACCTTTTAAAATTAATTATCTAAGGTCCTCATTATTAACTATATTTACGTCACCAGTAATAACGTGTCCAGCAGGACTATTTATAGGGTGAAGAAGAACATGAACACGATGGAGGATTATGTTTCAGATATTCGATATCCAGGCCCTGTACAGTTTTCTTGTAATGTTGTTACCCTATTCCGTCCGTCTGTCTGTCACATTTGCTTCTTCCTCAAACTCCTCTTATATTTTACGCAGTAACCAATCAGTCTTTTGGAATATGATAGGCGGTGTCCTGAAGGTTTGCAATAAGGCTTTGAAATTTTTAATTTTACCCTTATCACCTGCATATGGTGTTTATGTCTCTCAGTTGATTCGATACGCAAGAGCATGCTCTACGTATGAACAATTTCTAAAACGAGGCAAGCTATTGACAAACAAGTTGACGAAACAAGGGTATCAACAGTGTCGTTTGAAGTCATCTTTTCGCAAGTTTTTAGGTCGATACAATGACCTTGTCAGCACATACAACCTATTATTGAGTCAAATGCTGACTGACGTTTCTCATACTAATTGATATGCCATTATTTATACACTGAACTGTCTGCAGATTTATCTGGTTTTTGTTTCCCGATCATGACAAGGAGCAGACGACGGATGTGACCGGTCGGGAGAGGATACTTACTCCTCCATGGCACCTGATCCCACCTCTAATTTTTGAGGTCCGCGTTTGCTCTGCTTCAAATTTGTATCGTTTCATTGGACTTCTGAGATTGAATACCGTTTTATCTTCATATTTCATTCTACTAAAACCTCGTTCTCAGAACTCCTCTTACATTTAAAATAGTATCCTTATCATCTTTTGGAACATGATTGGTGGTGTCCTGTATATGAGCATTCAGGTTTCTGAATTTTCATTTTTACCCGGGGGTCAAATGGAGGTAAAAATGCAAAAAATTCCTGGTTCCTAGAACTCCTCTTACATTTTACACAGTAGCCTAATCATCTTATGGAAGATGATTGATGGTGTCCCGTAGATGTGCAATAAGGTTTTGGAATTTTCATTTTTACCCTTAGGGTCATATGGGGTCGAAAAATGACCTTTTATGCAAAAAGCCCCTGGTTCCCAGAACCCCTCTTACATTTTTAGCTCACCTGAGCCGAAGGCTCAAGTGAACTTTTCTGATCAAAATTTGTCCGTTGTCTGTCGTCGTTGTCGTTGGCGTTGTCGTAAACTTTTCACATTTTCATCTTCTTCTCCAGAACTACTGGACCAATTTCAATAAAACTTGGCACAAAGTATCCTTGGGTGAAGGGGATTAATGGCATTATTGAAAAATCTTCTTCTCAAGAACCAATGGGTCAGGAAAGATGGAACTCATATGGAATTAGTGTCAGATAGTGTAGATTCAAGTTTGTTCAAATCATGAACCCCTGGGGTAGGGTGGGGCAACAATGGACAATCAAAGTTTTACATAGGAATATATAGGAAACATCTTCAGAAATCTTTTTCTCAAGAATAGCAAAGCTATGATTGGTCATATTTATATGGAAGCATTCTCAGGTGGTGTAGATTCAAGTTTGTTCAAATCATGATCCCCGGGGTAGGGTGGGGCCACAATGGTCGATCAAAGTTTAACATAGGTGTATATAGGAAAAATCTTCTTCTCAAGGACAGCAAAGCAGTGATTGGTAATATTTATATTGAAGCATCTGCAGGTGGTGTGGGTTCAAGTTTGTTTAAATCATGACCCCCGGGGGTAGTGTGGGGCAACAATGGACGATCAAAGTTTAACATAGGAGTATATAGGAAAAATCTTCTTCTCAAGAACAGCAAAGCTATAATTGGTCAAATATATATGGAAGCATCTGCAGGTGGCGTAGATTCAAATTTGTTCAAATCATGACCCCCGGAGGTAGGGTGGGGCCACAATGGAAGATCAAAGTTTTCATAAAGTATATAGGAAAAATCTTCAAAAATCTTCTTCTCAAGAACAGCAAAGCTATGATTGGTCAAAATTATGTGGAAGCATCCTCAGGTGGTGCAGATTCAAGTTTGTTCAAATCATGACCCCCGGGGTAAGGGTGGGGCCACAATGATCATCAAAGTTTTACATAGGAATATATAGGAAAAATCTTTTGTCATATTTATATGGAAGCATCCTCAGATAGTGTAGATTCAAGTTTATTCAAATCATGACCTCCAGCGGTAGGGTGGGGCCACAATAAAAGTTCAAACCTGTAGAGAAAAAAGTCACAGTCAAAAAATTATGTAAGCATCCTGAGTTAGTGTAGATCTTAATTTGTTCAAATCATATCCCCACTCCCTTTACAATACTAAACTGAATTTTGCTTTTTTCCTAGCCACAGTGCTCAAGTGAGCGATGTGGCCGCTGGGCCTCTTGTACACAGTAGCCTAATCATCTTATGGAAAATGGAGGGTGGTGTCCTGTAGATGTGCAGTAATGTTTTGGAGTTTTCATTTTCACCCTGGGGGTCAAATAGGGATTCATGAATCCACCTATAACATGTATAAATTCAAGGTTGTCTCGAATCATCGGATATCTCAAACTTTAATAGTGGCCCCATCTAGTTTGAGATAATGAGGTTTGACTGTATCTACCTTACTAACCATGACAACACTGTTCAACTAAATCTCTTTAAAGAAGATTAACAGAATAATGTATCTTAGTATAATCTACTTGAACAGTCTCATTAAAATTAGATAAAACGGTAGGAGGAGTAGTGCTTTGTAAGAACAATTTTGATTTCACAATATGTAATGAAGCTATCGCAATAAATTTCCATTGCTCTTGCCAAGTGGGTCTTGAAAAGTTTGTATTTCTTATACGTTCAAATATAAAACTTTAATTGCCTCTTATGGCCCCACTCTATCCCTGGGGGTCATGTGTGGACAAATTTAATCTACACTGTTATGAAGCTTTCAAATAAATCAAACTTTTCTGACTCAGTGGTTCTTGAGAATAAGACTTTTGAAATTTTCAGTCATCTTATATCTCCTTAAAATGAGCTTTACCCTTATTTGAACAAACTTAAATCCCCTTTACCAAAGGAAACTTTTAGGCAATTTTGTTTAAACTGGTCCAGCAGTTCTTGAGAAGATAATATTGTAAAAATTTTACGCCAAAGACAACAACAACAACAGAGATTATAATCAGAAATAAAAGTTTATTTGATCCGTCAGATCAAATGAGCTAAAAATAAAGGCTGGTGGTGGTGGGGGTGGGGGGTGGGGGTGGGGTGGAACACTTGCCTAACAAAATACTCAATATAAAGCTGTTCCCAAAATTTTGCATTCATAGGGTGAGTTTATGTTAGCAAACTTTTCCAAAGTGCCATGATATTTGGTTCTTGTCGAAGGGAGGGACCAAATCAACGTGAGGGAATGGTTTAACAACATACAAAATATAACGTTTTACAATAGAAATTAACTCTTTGTTTCTCTATATATTTTATCACACCTCTAGTGTGTTTCTTGTTATTTTGATTAGAATAATGATGATTAATTGCTGCCTAGTCCAATTTTGTACAGACCCATATAGTAATTATGGTATTTGTACCCTGTTTACCCGTTTACCGGTCTGCAACAAGTCTGATAAGGGTCTATGTGAGTAATTTTCGAACATAATTTGGTTCATTTTTGCATACTCAAAATATGAAAACAGTCATGTATTTTGTAATGGATTTAAGCCTTGAACTCAGTTGTAGTTTTCTTTGTGACCTGGATGGAAGGAAAAATGAACAAGAAATTTATTTGCAGAGGTTTTCTATAAACTTGACAACCATCCTAGTAAATAAATGTTTCATCCAGGTAGGGCAAACGAGAGAAAAAAATAAACCCTGGACAAGGATTGTACACAAAGAGTTTACTGACTTTGACCTTTCATCTATAAAAATTAGAAAGAACGTTTGCTCTAGACAAGTATATGTTTATGCAAAGAGATTTTCTTACCTTCACCTTTCATCTAGAAAATTGGCTCAATGTCACCGCAAACCCTCTACCCGAGAGGACTCTAAGTATAAAGTATGAGCTCAAAAGAGCCAAGCGGGGAGAAAATATGCTCTGAACAAGGATTTTACACAAGGAGGTTTTCTTTACCTTGACATTTGTTTGAAAAAAATGGCTCAAGTCCTTGAACACCCTTCGCCAATGGATACTCTGTGAGTAAAGATTGAGCCAGGTAAGACCAAGGGGAGAGAAGACATACTCTGAACAAAGTTTTCTTATGCAAAGCTACTTTCTGACGTTGATCTTTCATCTAAAAAAATTGATTCAAGGTCACTGCATACCCTCTACCCAAGGACGATCTATTGTTTGAAAGAGTTAAATATCAGCAATTATCAACCTTGCCTTTGAATAGTGCATTCAACCAAGACTGAGGCAAAATAGGGCTATCGTTTCCCACTGTCACATTTGGGTTGTAGGGGTGCCATTAAGTAGTGTTAAGGTTTGGGACCAAATTGTTAGCAATTTTCTCTTTGTCATCTTTGGACAACATTTAAAATAGCACTGCTATGGGTAGGTATTCTTATTTAGTATATCTTGTCAACTTTTTGAGGGATCTCCGGCTCTCTGGCCCTGGAAGGGACCAGTAGACTAAACCAAACATTTTTTTACATTGCATTGTGAGATGAAGTTAAAGAAAGACTACTACCTCCCTTACCTTTGAAGAGTAAAAACAGCAAAGTTCAGGTTAGCTTACTGGCCCTTTTCCTTCAACAGGACCCTTCGAAAACCTGGCAAGTGGTTTTCCCTAAGGTCCTTAATCTTTCACTAGTGTTACTTTGTTCTAGTAGCCAAAGATGCTTTCGAAATAATTGCTTGAAATACGTGCCCCACCCATGGCACCACTTGGTGGTACCACTACAGCGACATTCTGATAGCAGGAAATGATAGTCCTAGGGGCCCTCTACCTTGCCCCAGTAATGATTTGAAGCACACTTCAAAGATAAGGGGTATAATAGCTGACCTTTAACCCGTATATTAAAACACAAAGTGAAAAACAAAAAAGTTCAGGTTAGCTTACTGGCCCTTTTTCTTCAACAGGACCCTTCGAAAACCTGGCAAGTGATTCTCCCTAAGGTCCTTAACCTTTCACTAGTGTTACTTTGTTCTAGTAGCCAAAGATGCATTCAAACTGAATGCTTGAAATACGTGCCCCACTCATGGCACCACTTGGTGGTACCACTACAGGAACATTCTGATAGCGGGAAATGATAGTCCTAGGGGCCCTCTACCTTGTCCCAGTAATGATTTGAAGCACACTTCAAAGATAAGGGGTGTAATCGCTGTCCCTTAACACGTATATTAAAACACAAAGTTAAAAACAACAAAGTTCAGGTTAGCTAACTGGCCCCTTCTTTTCCCAGGTACACTTCCAAAACCTGGCAAGTGGTTCTCCCTAAGGTCCTTAACCTTTCACTAGTGTTACTTTGTTCTAGTAGGCAAAGATGCATTCAAAATGAATGTTTGAAATACGTGCCCCACCCATGGCACCACTTGGTGGTACCACTACAGCCCCATTCTGATAGCGGGAAATGATAGTCCTAGGGGCCCTCTACCTTGCCCCAGTAATGATTTGAAGCACACATCAAAGATAAGGGGTGTAATCGCTGTCCCTTAACCCGTATTTTAAAACACAAAGTGAAAAACAACAAAGTTCAGGTTAGCTAACTGGCCCTTTTTCTTCAACAGGACCCTTCGAAAACCTGGCAAGTGGTTCTCCCTAAGGTCCTTAACCTTTCACTAGTGTTACTTTGTTCTAGTAGCCAAAGATGCTTTCAATATGAATGCTTGAAATACGTGCCCCACCCATGGCACCACTTGGTGGTACCACTACAGCAACAATCTGATAGCGGGAAATGATAGTCCTAGGGGCCCTTTACCTTGTCCCAGTACTGATTTGAAGCACACTTCAAAGATAAATGGTTTATTAACTGACCTTTAACCCGTATATTAAAACAAAGTGAAAAACAACAAAGTTCAGGTTAGCTAACTGGCCCCTTCTTTTCCCAGGGACACTTCCAAAACCTGGCAAGTGGTTCTCCCTAAGGTCCTTAACCTTTCACTAGTGTTACTTTGTTCTAGTAGGCAAAGATGCTTTCAATATGAATGCTTGAAATACGTCCCCTACCCATGGCACCACTTGGTGGTACCACTACAGCAACATTCTGATAGCAGGAAATGATAGTCCTAGGGGCCCTCTACCTTGCCTTAGTAATGATTTGAAGCACACTTCAAAGATAAGAGGTATAATAGCTGACCTTAACCCGTGTATTATTCACTAAGTGAAAAACAACAAAGTTAGGGTTACCTTACTGGCGCTTTTTTTCTTCAACAGGACCCTTCGAAAACCTGGCAAGTGGTTCTCCCTGAGGTCCTTAACCTTTCACTAGTGTTACTTTGTTCTAGTAGCCAAAGATGCATTCAAAATGAATGCTTGAAATACGTGCCCCACCCATGGCACCACTTGGTGGTACCACTACAGCAACAATCTGATAGCGGGAAATGATAGTCCTAGGGGCCCTCTACCTTGCCCCAGTAATGATTTGAAGCACACTTCAAAGATAAGGGGTATAATTGCTGACCTTTAACCCGTATATTAAAACACAAAGTGAAAAACAACAAAGTTCAGGTTAGCTAACTGGCCCCTTCTTTTCCCAGGGACCCTTGGAAAACCTGGCAAGTGGTTCTCCCTAAGGTCCTTAACCTTTCACTAGTGTTATTTTATTCTAGTAGGCAAAGATGCATTCAAAATGAATGCTTGAAATACGTCCTCTACCCATGGCACCACTAGGTGGTACCACTGCAGCCCCATTCTGATAGCTGGAAATGATAGGCCTAGGGGCCCTCTACCTTGCCCCAATAATAATTTGAAGCACACTTCAAAGATAAATGGTTTATTAACTGACCTTTAACCCGTATATTAAAACAAAGTGAAAAACAACAAAGTTCAGGTTAGCTAACTGGCCCCTTCTTTTCCCAGGGACACTTCCAAAACCTGGCAAGTGGTTCTCCCTAAGGTCCTTAACCTTTCACTAGTGTTACTTTGTTCTAGTAGGCAAAGATGCTTTCAATATGAATGCTTGAAATACGTCCCCTACCCATGGCACCACTTGGTGGTACCACTACAGCAACATTCTGATAGCAGGAAATGATAGTCCTAGGGGCCCTCTACCTTGCCTTAGTAATGATTTGAAGCACACTTCAAAGATAAGAGGTATAATAGCTGACCTTAACCCGTGTATTATTCACTAAGTGAAAAACAACAAAGTTAGGGTTAGCTTACTAGCGCTTTTTTTCTTCAACAGGACCCTTCGAAAACCTGGCAAGTGGTTCTCCCTGAGGTCCTTAACCTTTCACTAGTGTTACTTTGTTCTAGTAGCCAAAGATGCATTCAAAATGAATGCTTGAAATACGTGCCCCACCCATGGCACCACTTGGTGGTACCACTACAGCAACAATCTGATAGCGGGAAATGATAGTCCTAGGGGCCCTCTACCTTGCCCCAGTAATGATTTGAAGCACACTTCAAAGATAAGGGGTATAATTGCTGACCTTTAACCCGTATATTAAAACACAAAGTGAAAAACAACAAAGTTCAGGTTAGCTAACTGGCCCCTTCTTTTCCCAGGGACCCTTGGAAAACCTGGCAAGTGGTTCTCCCTAAGGTCCTTAACCTTTCACTAGTGTTATTTTATTCTAGTAGGCAAAGATGCATTCAAAATGAATGCTTGAAATACGTCCTCTACCCATGGCACCACTAGGTGGTACCACTGCAGCCCCATTCTGATAGCTGGAAATGATAGGCCTAGGGGCCCTCTACCTTGCCCCAATAATAATTTGAAGCACACTTCAAAGATAAATGGTTTATTAACTGACCTTTAACCCGTATATTAAAACAGAAAGTGAAAAACAACAAAGTTCAGGTTAGCTAACTGGCCCCTTCCTTTCCTAGGGACACTTCCAAAACCTGGCAAGTGGTTCTCCCTAAGGTCCTTAACCTTTCACTAGTGTTACTTTGTTCTAGTAGGCAAAGATGCATTCAAAATGAATGCTTGAAATACGTCCCCCACTCATGGCACCACTTGGTGGTACCACTACAGCCTCATTCTGATAGCGGGAAATGATAGTCCTAGGGGCCCACTACCTTGCCCTAGTAATGATTTGAAGCACACTTCAAAGAAAAGGGGTATAATAGCTGACCTTTAACCCGTATATTAAAACACAAAGTGAAAAACAACAAAGTTCAGGTTAGCTTACTGGCCCTTTTACTTCCCCGGGACCCTTCGAAAACCTGGCAAGTGATTCTCCCTAAGGTCCATAACCTTTCACTAGTGTTACTTTGTTCTAGTAGCCAAAGATGCTTTCAATATGAATGCTTGAAATACGTGTCCCACCCATGGCACCACTTGGTGGTACCACTACAGCAACATTCTGATAGCGGGAAATGATAGTCCAAGGGACCCTCTACCTTGCCCCAATAATGATTTGAAGCACACTTCAAAGATAAGAGGTATAATAGATGACCTTTCACCCGCATATTAAAACACAAAGTGAAAAACAACTAATTTCAGGTTAGCTTACTGGCCCCTTCCTTTCCTAGGGACACTCCCAAAACCTGGCAAGTGGTTCTCCCTAAGGTCCTTAACCTTTCACTAGTGTTACTTTGTTCTAGTAGTCAAAGATGCTTTCAAAATGAATGCTTGAAATACGTCCCCCACCCATGGCACCTACTTGGTGGTACCACTACAGCAACATTCTGATAGCGGGAAATGATAGTCCAAGGGGCCCTCTACCTTGCCCCAGTAATGATTTGAAGCACACTTCAAAGATAAGGGGTATAACATCTGACTTTTAATCCGTATATCAATAGACAAAGTGAAAAACAACAAAGTTCAGGTTACCTAACTGACCTTTTATAGTCATTGGAACCTGTCAAAAAGTTGACAAAGGATACTCCTTAAGGCCCTTAACTTTTTTCCAGTTTAGTGTTAGTTTGTTCTAGTGGTCAATGATGGTTGAAAAATGAAAGCATGAAAGATGTTCCCCACCGTTGGCACCACTTGGTGGTGCCGTTACAGCCTCAAACCGATTGCGGGAAAGATAGTCCTAGAAATCTTCTATCTTGCACAGTAATGATTTAAAGCACACTTATAAGATAAGAGGTATAATAGCTGCTTGAAATACGTAACCCGCCCTTGGCACCACTTGGTGGTACCACTTCAGCCTTAATTTTATGGCCGTATATAATAGCCCTGTGGACCCTTTTACCTTGAGCCAGTAATTGTACGAAGCACACTTCAAGGATCATAACTTAAAATAGATTAAATTACCTTCAAACCCTTATCAATGTAAATATTAGGAGTAAGCAAATTTCAGGTTAGCCTTTGGCACCATCATGTTCCTGAGACCCGTAAAAGAGCCTAAAAGGGATTCTCCCGGAAGTACTTAACCTATCCAATGCTGTTTTATTCTTAAGCGGTCAAAGATGGTGACATTTTCTTCTTTTTGTTTGTTTGTTTGTTTGTTGTGAAACCGCATAATTTTCCTTATGCAGGTGAGCTTAACTACCTCCAAGTGTTTGAATTATTAATTGATAATTAAGTGTTGCATTAATTATCTAATTATTAATTATAAATTGTCGAAAATGAGGCATTAAACAGTATTGCGTCAGAGTACTCTCAGTCCTTTGATGAATTTCCTTAGTGGCTGCTAGCTTCTACGGGCTTAATGGCTGCTGTTATTGGCTGCTAGCTTCAGTCTAGTTATTAACTGACCTTTAACCCGTATATTAAAACACAAAGTGAAAAACAACAAAGTTCAGGTTAGCTAACTGGCCCCTTCTTTTCCCAGGGACACTTCCAAAACCTGGCAAGTGGTTCTCCGTAAGGTCTTTAACCTTTCACTAGTGTTACTTTGTTCTAGTAGGCAAAGATGCATTCAATATGAATGCTTGAAATACGTGCCCCACCCATGGCACCACTTGGTGGTACCACTACAGCAACAATCTGATAGCGGGAAATGATAGTCCTAGGGGCCCTCTACCTTGCCCCAGTAATGATTTGAAGCACACTTCAAAGATAAGAGGTATAATTGCTGACCTTTAACCCGTATATTAAAACACAAAGTGAAAAACAACAAAGTTCAGGTTAGCTAACTGGTCCCTTCTTTTCCCAGGGACCCTTGGAAAACCTGGCAAGTGGTTCTCCCTAAGGTCCTTAACCTTTCACTAGTGTTACTTTATTCTAGTAGGCAAAGATGCATTCAAAATGAATGCTTGAAATACGTCCTCCACCCATGGCACCACTAGGTGGTACCACTGCAGCCCCATTCTGATAGCGGGAAATGATAGGCCTAGAGGCCCTCTTCCTTGCTCCAGTAATGATTTGAAGCACACTTAAAAGATAAGGGGTATAATAGATGACCTTTAACCCGTATATTTAAACACAAATGAAAAACAACAAAGTTCAGATTTGCTTACTGGCCCTTTTTCTTCCTCGGAACCCTTCAAAAACCTGGCAAGTGATTCTCCCTAAGGTCCTTAACCTTTCACTAGTGTTACTTTGTTCTAGTAGTCAAAGATGCTTTCAAAATGAATGCTTGAAATACGTGCCCCACCCATGGCACCACTTGGTGGTACCACTACAGCAACATTCTGATAGCGGGAAATGATAGTCCTAGGGGCCCTCTACCTTGCCCCAGTAATGATTTGAAGCACACTTCAAAGATAAGAGGTATAATTGCTGACCTTTAACCCGTATATTAAAACACAAAGTGAAAAACAACAAAGTTCAGGTTAGCTAACTGGTCCCTTCTTTTCCCAGGGACCCTTGGAAAACCTGGCAAGTGGTTCTCCCTAAGGTCCTTAACCTTTCACTAGTGTTACTTTATTCTAGTAGGCAAAGATGCATTCAAAATGAATGCTTGAAATACGTCCTCCACCCATGGCACCACTAGGTGGTACCACTGCAGCCCCATTCTGATAGCGGGAAATGATAGGCCTAGAGGCCCTCTTCCTTGCTCCAGTAATGATTTGAAGCACACTTAAAAGATAAGGGGTATAATAGATGACCTTTAACCCGTATATTTAAACACAAATGAAAAACAACAAAGTTCAGATTTGCTTACTGGCCCTTTTTCTTCCCCGGAACCCTTCAAAAACCTGGCAAGTGATTCTCCCTAAGGTCCTTAACCTTTCACTAGTGTTACTTTGTTCTAGTAGTCAAAGATGCTTTCAAAATGAATGCTTGAAATACGTGCCCCACCCATGGCACCACTTGGTGGTACCACTACAGCAACATTCTGATAGCGGGAAATGATAGTCCTAGGGGCCCTCTACCTTGCCCCAGTAATGATTTGAAGCACACTTCAAAGATAAGGGGTATAACATCTGACTTTTAATCCGTATATCAATAGACAAAGTGAAAAACAACAAAGTTCAGGTTACCTAACTGGCCTTTTATAGTCATTGGAACCTGTCAAAAAGTTGACAAAGGATACTCCCTAAGGCCCTTAAGTTTTTTCCAGTTTAGTGTTAGTTTGTTCTAGTGGTCAATGATGGTTGGAAAATGAAAGCATGAAAGATGTTCCCCACCGTTGGCACCACTTGGTGGTGCCGTTACAGCCTCAAACCGATTGCGGGAAAGATAGTCCTAGAAATCTTCTATCTTGCACAGTAATGATTTAAAGCACACTTAGAAGATAAGAGGTATAATAGCTGCTTGAAATATGTAACCCGCCCTTGGCACCACTTGGTGGTACCACTTCAGCCTAAATTTTATGGCCGTATATAATAGCCCTGTGGACCCTTTTACCTTGAGCCAGTAATTGTTCGAAGCACACTTCAAGGATCATAACTTAAAATAGATTACATTACCTTCAAACCCTTATCAATGTA
This sequence comes from Saccostrea echinata, assembly GCF_033153115.1. NCBI lineage: Eukaryota > Metazoa > Mollusca > Bivalvia > Ostreida > Ostreidae > Saccostrea > Saccostrea echinata. The sequence continues at coordinate 9,567,191 of NW_026889776.1, read as the reverse complement.
AATATCAGGAGTAAGCAAATTTCAGGTTAGCCTTTTGGCACCATCATGTTCCTGAGACCCGTAAAAGAGCTTAAAAGGGATTCTCCCGGAAGTACTTAACCTATTTCCAATGCTGTTTTATTCTTAAGCGGTCAAAGATGTTGACATTTTCTTGTTTTTGTTTGTTTGTTTGTTGTGAAACCGCATAATTTTCCTTATGCAGGTGAGCTTAACTGCCTCCAAGTGTTTGAATTATTAATTAATAATTAAGTGTTGCATTAATTATCTAATTATTAATTATAAATTGTCGAAAATGAGGCATTAAACAGTATTGCGTCAGAGTACTCTCAGTCCTTTGATGAATTTCCTTAGTGGCTGCTAGCTTCTACGGGCTTAATGGCTGCTGTTATTGGCTGCTAGCTTCAGTCTAGTTATTAACTGACCTTTAACCCGTATATTAAAACACAAAGTGAAAAACAACAAAGTTCAGGTTAGCTAACTGGCCCCTTCTTTTCCCAGGGACACTTCCAAAACCTGGCAAGTGGTTCTCCGTAAGGTCTTTAACCTTTCACTAGTGTTACTTTGTTCTAGTAGCCAAAGATGCTTTCAATATGAATGCTTGAAATACGTGCCCCACCCATGGCACCACTTGGTGGTACCACTACAGCAACATTCTGATAGCGGGAAATGATAGTCCTAGGGGCCCTCTACCTTGCCCCAGTAATGATTTGAAGCACACTTCAAAGATAAGGGGTATAACATCTGACTTTTAATCCGTATATCAATAGACAAAGTGAAAAACAACAAAGTTCAGGTTACCTAACTGGCCTTTTATAGTCATTGGAACCTGTCAAAAAGTTGACAAAGGATACTCCCTAAGGCCCTTAAGTTTTTTCCAGTTTAGTGTTAGTTTGTTCTAGTGGTCAATAATGGTTGGAAAATGAAAGCATGAAAGATGTTCCCCACCGTTGGCACCACTTGGTGGTGCCGTTACAGCCTCAAACCGATTGCGGGAAAGATAGTCCTAGAAATCTTCTATCTTGCACAGTAATGATTTAAAGCACACTTAGAAGATAAGAGGTATAATAGCTGCTTGAAATATGTAACCCGCCCTTGGCACCACTTGGTGGTACCACTTCAGCCTAAATTTTATGGCCGTATATAATAGCCCTGTGGACCCTTTTACCTTGAGCCAGTAATTGTTCGAAGCACACTTCAAGGATCATAACTTAAAATAGATTACATTACCTTCAAACCCTTATCAATGTAAATATCAGGAGTAAGCAAATTTCAGGTTAGCCTTTTGGCACCATCATGTTCCTGAGACCCGTAAAAGAGCTTAAAAGGGATTCTCCCGGAAGTACTTAACCTATTTCCAATGCTGTTTTATTCTTAAGCGGTCAAAGATGGTGACATTTTCTTCTTTTTGTTTGTTTGTTTGTTGTGAAACCGCATAATTTTCCTTATGCAGGTGAGCTTAACTGCCTCCAAGTGTTTGAATTATTAATTAATAATTAAGTGTTGCATTAATTATCTAATTATTAATTATAAATTGTCGAAAATGAGGCATTAAACAGTATTGCGTCAGAGTACTCTCAGTCCTTTGATGAATTTCCTTAGTGGCTGCTAGCTTCTACGGGCTTAATGGCTGCTGTTATTGGCTGCTAGCTTCAGTCTAGTCTTTGCACCTCATGGAGGTAAGGTTAATTGTGTATCGGTAGAAAAAAAAAATTATTTATTATCTTTCGATATTGATGTTATACACTACTATTTTTGAACTATTTAAACTCTATTTTTCTTATCTGTTCAATTCATGTAGTTGAAAGTTTTGCATGAGTTATCGGTTATTTTAAATTTATTTAGTTTGTATTTATAAGAAACTATGAATATCATACGCTTATTAATAATGAGTTTATGGCAAATATTGTTTTGTGAAAGGATTGTAGTTATTTTGTAAATTTTGCTTCTATTTGATTTCATGACTACTTTGCTTGTAAAAATTTGCATGCAGAGTTATTGTTCTTGTTTTCATATTTTTTAAAACGTATTGCAGGGTCATGGATGCCATGGTAAATCACACCAACACTTAACAATAAAACCTACAAAACCTGGATTGAAGTTTTGTTATTCATTTTCCCCCGGTTTCACACGTACAGGTTAAATATTTACAGTCTCGAAGTAACCAATATGTGCAATATGCATGCACGAACGATCTGGGAGGCATCGGGAAATTGTCTACACAAGTAAACATCTGTACACAAGTAACACCCGGCATTTATACAATAGGTAGTTTCACAATTCTGACACTGTCATATTGCAATTGAACACTGTTGAATTAGTGAGCAATCGACAGGTATGTTTGAAAACTCAACTCAGTTTATGTCTATTGAAAAACATTTAGTCTTTTAAAGTAGGTTAATACATGAACTAACTGAGCCTTTTATTTTCTCTTATTCATCTTTATTTCATTTTTTATGATTTATCTTTGATGTACATTTATTTTTTCAATAAAATGTTTGAATATTCTTGGAACAGCAAGTCACATAATACTACGTACTACGCACGTAAGATTAAATACATTGAAAAGAACTATATTTTTATGCCAATAAATCAAAAGCTCTTACTGCCATTTGAAGAACAAATCCTTATATGCTACAATATATAGAATGCTTACTTAATCACAGGTGCACCTTTTATAGATACAGTAGAATTTCCTTTGTTCTGTATGTACAAATATATTGACACTTCCTACTACATTAAAGGGTATATCCCTAAGATTTTGTTTTATGATTATTTAACTTATACTGGCATTAAACTAATATTGGGTTATAATTTAACATTGTCCTGTTTATAGAAATGGACTTGTACATAAGTAAGAAGAATGGGTTGCAGAAAGGCATACTTGAAGGCCCAGTTCTTATCTCCAAGGACTCTCGTACTTGAGGTACTAGTTGACTCTCATGTTTAGTGAAAGCAATTTTGAAAATTATGAGGATTATCCGCAGTTTTACGATGTAGGTGTAGTAAAAAAATTAGTTTGATAATTAATTAAGGTACAACCTTAGTTAAATTTAGATTAGAAATTAAATGGTCATATTTTTTCTTCATTTCTAACTGTTAACCTGCCATTTTTTAAAATGATTTTTATTTTCAGAACTACCCAGGATTTTGTCAGAGATAGTGAATATCAGAGCCTTTTGTTGTAGCAGGTAAATATGAAGTCAACCTTTCAACCCAAAAGGAGAGAGGAAATGATTATACTGAACAGTTAACGGTGAGTTTGACATTTACAAAATTTAGAACTGATGTTATCAATTGTCAATGAATGAAAAACCTGAATGTCTCCTTTAGACAAGAAAAACCAATATTGACTTTCAAAATACATTAAGACAGACATAGTACTTATTTGTTTATCATTTGACTTGAAACAATTCAGCGCTCTTAGAATTTTGTAATACAACCAGTCATAACTCAATTTCAATACTCAAGATTTGAATTACATAACTACCAGCTTTATGTTTTATCATACCCCCATAATTATTGAGATAGGTATAAATATTGTAAAAAAAAAAAATTGCGTAGCCTGTCAAGAGAAGAATCTAAAGGTTTATTCTTCTTATATTGTCTTTAAGTATAATTTTTTGTGAAAAATGCTAGAATCCACTTTGTAGGGCATTATTAAACTATTTAAAAGCATTTTTATATATATAAAAAAAAAAAAAAAAAAAAAAAAAAAAAAAAAAAAACCCTTTTCAATTAAGATTTTTTCAAAGTGATTTTTTACATAGTTTTCTCTTAATTTATTGCTTATTGTTTATTTATCGTTTAATAACTGTTTTTCTATTGTTTTTATGAAATGCTATCAAATTGGAGGAATGGAACGAAATCACAAAATTCCTGAAAATTCATTCCTTTGTATTTCACTTAAAAATTGACTAAATTTCATAAATATTCATAGTTTATGAATGAAAAATATTCATGAACCAGCTTGATGAACAGTTATGAATTAATTATGAAAATTTCATGAAACTTTATGGAAGTTCCTGAAATCATGAATTTCACCTCACAGGGGTTAAATTGTCATAACTCTTGAATGATATGTCACATCTTCATAAAACTTCATGGAATTAAAGTGGGACCTATGTCCAAAAAGACTTTGTGTGAAATTATTGATATTATCTTTATTGGCACTTATTTTTAAATATTAGGTAGTAAAAAATATACCTTTAAATGCTACTTTTCATGCAGCAGCACATGCAAGAACAGACTGTTATGGTGTAAAATGCTAAGAAACTATGGATTTTTAAACAGCATCAATTTACAAAAAAATTGAGTCAAAATAATAAATCAAATTCAAAATCAATATTTTTTAAAAATCAGTAGACTTACAGCTTTAAAATGATAGCAAATTTACTGGATTCTATGCAGCGCAACTTTTTTTCTCGAGTACAAAGTAAGTATCATTCTATTTTCCCTACAGTATTTTTTTTGCAATTTAGTCATGTTTTATAGAGAATATTGGAAAAAAGTCTTTGTGTGAATCTTTTGTACTTCTGAGGAAATGATCTGTCTTATTACTTTGATAAAGAGAAAAGTATACCTTTATACGCAAACAAATGAGAAATATTTATTTCTCATTTTGTTTTTATCAAATATGATGAACATATAATTGTACTCTCTCTCTCTCTCTCTCTCTATATATATATATAGTGAGAAAAAAGATTTTTTATTTAATTTAAGGACCATCTATACTGATTTATTTTATTCTAATTGATTTCAGGCATATGGTTTAACACCCCCCTTCCTCCAGTATACATCAAACAAGCATAAGAATTTGTTTGACAATTTCATGTTCATTATATTCAAGTATATTTTATTTCATATACCGTTTATATTAGAGCGGTTTTATTGTGTAAACACTGTAGAACATCAATTTGTCATACCTTACATGCTGAGCTCCTAATTATGATAGATCTTGCTCTGAACCAAATCTTTTTTTAATCTTATATGAAATTGCTTTATTTTATTCAATCAACAAGAGACAATAACAAATTCTACTTTCAAAATATAATTTTTGGTAATTCTCATATTTGTTATACATGTATATAGGTACCTAGCTTCTAACGTGTGACTTCTTCTTCTCAGTTTTTCAGTACAATTGCAAATTAATGTAAATATTAACTGCAAACCCTTTAATATGTGAAGGAGTAAAGAGCCAAGCGGCTATTGTGACGTCTGACGTCGAACGACATAGATCCCCCCTTGAGTGTAAATCTTGAATTCTTACAAGGAACACTGTGATTGTTTTTCATACTATTAAACTGTTCAGTCACTTTCAGTGTACATTAATGTAAATTGTTTTACCCTAAGGCTTGTAAATAGCTTTTTATATATTTATTACCAATAAAAAGTCCAACAAAGGAAATGTTTTTTTGCATCGGTCTAACAATTTCATTGTTGACCGGTCTGTCAGTCTTACATAAGAATTGTTAGACCGCAACGTCACTGCAACGTCACAAGTAATGAGTCGAGTCGTTCAATATCGGTGACACGGAAATAGCCCAAGTTTAGAGCTGCAAGAGTTGTCATATTGCTATTTGAAAGATTGCGTCAGGGAAAAATTATGCTTTGTGAAAATTTCTGTGATATAATGATTTTTTGATCAAACTTTTCATTCTTTGTTATTGTATCATTTTTATTGATAGACTCAAAATACTGCCCAAGAAGTAAACATATATATATATATATATATATATATATATATATATATATATATATATATATATATATATATATATATATATATATTGATTAAATCTTTTCGAAGGTTTTCACTTTTAGTGTTATATCTTAAGTGAAGGGTATAACAAAACAGTTATACACTGGGATTCGGGCAATATCTGATTTGTTGGACCTAAAGGTGAAAATGTTGCCCTTGGCCTGTGACTTCGGGCAACATTTCTACCTTCAGGTCCGACAAATTATATGTTGCCCTCATACCCAGTCAATAATTAACAGTGCGACATTTAACTCCGGACACGACATTTGTCCGGACTTTCGCCAACCACTTTTCCAAAGATATGTGGAAACCATTTATGTCATCTGATGGGATTTTTTAAAACTTAACACATGAACCAAAATTAACACCTGATTATCTTCTAGGTAAAAAGATATTACACCTGAAACCAAGAAATCCCATGGGATAATGGTGGGATTTTTACTCCTAACCAATATCCCACCATTATTCTGTGGGAGAAAAAGGTATTCTGTGGGATTTTTCGGTAGCCTAGTGGTAGGGCCTTCGCTTCGTGATCGGGAGGACCGGGTTCGATTCTCGTTCGCCGCGCCGCGTTAAACCTAAGGCGTTAACATAGATAGTGACTGTTCCTTAGCCTAGCGCCGGGCATTCGAAGTGAAAAGTCACCGGTCTTTCGGATGGGACCTTAAAAACCGAGATCCCCAGTCACTGTAGGCGTTGGCACGATAAGGAATCCTCACTGGTTAATGGCCCTGAGTGCCGAGTATAGGTCTAAATTTGAAGCCCTTCACCGGTATAAGGTGACGTCTATTTATGAATGAAAAAATTCCTGAATGGGACATAAAACAACATACAATCAATCAATCAATAGATCACACCACAATACGTGTCAGGGCATATATCTCAAGGGTGAATTCGCTCGCTCCGTGATTGGGAGGTCGTGGGTTCAAACCCCGGCCGCGACTGACCTAAGTCGATAATTTAAAATTAGCAACTGTTCTTTCGTCAACACTTCGTCTCAACACTTTGTAGTGAAAGTTGCGGGTCTTTCGGATGAGACCTTAAAAAAATCACTACTCAATGGCCCTGAGTGCCGAGTATAGGTCTAAATTTGAAGCCCTTCATATACGTCTCTATATGAGTGAAAAATTCTCGAATGGGACGTAAAACAACACACAATTAATCAAGCGTGAATTAAAATCATCGCAGTTGGTGCCTTTTTAACATATGAAATCTAGCATCGTGAAATTAAGGTATGTCACTCATCAGCTTTAGATAAAAGTTTTGCCAGAAACTCTAATATCAAAATTATTAATTACACTTCAATTTTATGACATATTTGAATTAAACAATGCAAATTGTTCAACATTCCATATAAAAAAACTGCTCTCAGAATCGGCTAGAAATAATTTATGAGGGACTATTTCTTTTAGTATAAGGAAATAAAGAAGGAACATTTACAGATTTATTTAATTCAATATGTTGGACCTTTTGCCCTGCATATTTTTTATTCACAGAATATTACGTGTTATCATATACTAGGAATGTTGAATATAAGTTTCAAATAATATTCTAAAAATAAATTCTACAATTTTTTAAATACACCTTGCCATGAATTAAATATATAAAAGGCAAGATAAAGCTAGTATTATTTTTAGCCTGAAAGTTGCCTCAGTTTGACTCGTATTTCAAAATTGACATCACTAACTTTTTTTTTAAATCACACGCTGCCTCCACCTCATCAGCACTAAATCCATAAAAAAAGCTTCATATATGAAAACACTTTTAGTGTTTCGATTTTTAATACCAATATAATGCAAAAAGGTAACACATACTAATAATTTAGTATTTATTTCCACTTTTTTTAAATAATTGTTTTACATAAACTAACTATCTTACAAAAGATTTAGTTAGGGTCTTCCGTATCCAACGGAAGACCCTTCTATTATTCTATTGTTTCTTTTTCACTTTTATTATTAGGTCTTCCGTTTTCAACGGAAGACCTATAGTGATTCTACTGTTTCTTATTATTCTTATTAAGGTCTTCCGACTTCCTTCGGAAGACCTTATTGTTTTCCGTCTGTTTTCTATTATTATTAAGGTCTTCCGTTCCAGACGGAAGACCTTATAGTGATTGTACTGTTTATTAAGGTCTTCCGTTCCAGACGGAAGACCTTATAGTGATTGTACTGTTTATTAAGGTCTTCCGTCTCCAACGGAAGACCTTATTGTTTTCGTTCGGTTTCTTTTTCCCTATTCTTATTATTATTATTATTATTATTATTATTTTTCTTCCAACCGATTTTGTGCACGCGATTTCTCAGAAACGGCTTGGCCGATTTACATCAAACTTTCAGATGTGAAAGATAATCAACTGATCTTGATAAGTTTTTTTGTTTTTTGATGACGTCACTTCCGGTCGTGAGATATCGACGATTTTCTGATTTTCAGAGGGTCGGCTTGTCCTGGGGTGTTCTCCTAAACGAATAGAGATAAAGGGATAAGATTTTCAGTGAAGATAGAGGAAAGATTGTAGATGTGCCATTTTGCATCTATATGTTTCCAGCTCAAAAGGCGCTGAAGCTCGCCTGAGCTCGAAAAATAGGCTCACAAGCATCTCGCAAAATTTGACACGTTTTCTTTTGTATCTTTTTACCTGTAAATATTTTGTTAAAACATATATTACAAAAGATGCACAAAATGACAAGACGTTTCATTTGCTATCAAGAAAAAGGGGCTGATCCCTCAAATTAGGGGCTCAGAGGGGCCAAAAGTCTTTCATATATAACTTTTCAACGATCAAAATTTTGTTATCAATTACTGAAGCAGAAATGTTCATCTTAAGGATTTGTAACTATATATTATAAAATGAGGATCATATATTGCGTAATAAGGGGCCAAAAGGGGCCAGAATGCTAAATCTTTGACGCTTGATATCTCGAAAAGGGGAAATATTTTGATAAGCAATATTGAACAAAAGATGTTCAGAATAATCTTCTCAACAACATATACCCTTTGAATTTTTGCAAGACATCCCCTTTAAGGACTTGGAGGGCTGGCCCCTAAATATTGTTATTCTTAATATCTCTTAAACGAAAGGAAATTTTTGAATAGTTGTTGAACAAAAAATCTTCAAAATCACAAGACCTTTTATTTGATATCAAGAAAAAGGGGCTGACCCCTCAAATTAGGGGCTCAGAAGGGCCAAAAGTCTTTCATCTATAACTTTTTAATGATCAATATTTTGTTATAAATTACTGAAGCAGAAATGTTCATCTTAACATTCTGCAACTATGTATTATAAAATGAGGATCATATGTTACGTAATAAGGGGCCATAAGGGGCCAGAATGCAAAATCTTTGACACTTGATATCTCGAAAAGGGGAAATATTTTGATAAGCAATATTGAACAAAAGATGTTCAGAATAATGTTCTAAACAATATACACCCTTTTAATTTTCGCAGGACATCCCCATTAAGGACTTGGAGGGCTGGCCCCTAAATATTGGTATTCTAAATATCTCTTAAACGAAAGGAAATTTTTGAATAGTTGTTGAACAAAAAATCTTCAAAATCACAAGACCTTTTATTTGATATCAAGGAAAAGGGGCTGACCCCTCAAATTAGGGGCTCAGAAGGGCCAAAGTCTTTCATCTATAACTTTTTAATGATCAATATTTTGTTATAAATTACTGAAGCAAAAATGTTCATCTTAACATTCTGCAACTATGTATTATAAAATTAGGATCATATGTTACGTAATAAGGGGCCATAAGGGGCCAGAATGCAAAATCTTTGACACTTGATATCTCGAAAAGGGGAAATATTTTGATAAGCAATATTGAACAAAAGATGTTCAGAATAATGTTCTAAACAATATACACCCTTTTAATTTTCGCAGGACATCCCCATTAAGGACTTGGAGGGCTGGCCCCTAAATATTGTTATTCTAAATATCTCTTAAACGAAAGGAAATTTTTGAATAGTTGTTGAACAAAAAATCTTCAAAATCACAAGACCTTTTATTTGATATCAAGAAAAAGGGACTGACCCCTCAAATTAGGGGCTCAGAAGGGCCAAAAGTCTTTCATCTATAACTCTTTAATAATGAATATTTTGTTATAAATTACTGAAGCAGAAATGTTCATCTTAACATTCTGCAGCTATATATTATAAAATTTGGATCATATGTTACGTAATAAGGGGCCATAAGGGGCCAGAATGCAAAATCTTTGACACCTGATATCTCGAAAAGGGGAAATATTTTGATAAACAATATTGAACAAAAGATGTTCAGAATAATGTTCTAAACAATATACACCCTTTTAATTTTTGCAAGACAACCCCATTAAGGACTTCGAAGGCTGGCCCCTAAATATTGTTATTATATATATCTCTTAAACGAAAGGAAATTTCTGAATAGTTGTTGAACAAAAAATCTTCAAAATCACAAGACCTTTTATTTGATATCAAGAAAAAGGGGCTGACCCCTTAAATTAGGGGCTCAGAAGGGCCAAAAGTCTTTCATCTATAACTCTTTGATAATGTTAGATAAATCAAAAGAATGAAATCTAATGAGGGAAGTCTTTATATTATTATCTTTTAATAAAGATCATAGTCAAAATCTTATCTCATCTTATCGGAAAATCGGACGGAAGACCTACTCGTTGCTCGCAACGAGATCTCATCTTGTTATTATTATTATTATTATTATTTTTTCCCCTTTTTTTGTCGGCAGGATTTCTCAGAGATGACTGGATGGATTTTCCTGAAATTTTCAGGGTTGATAGAGAATGAAAATACCCCGAGGCGTTTTTTTCATTTTTTCAAAATTCACTTCCGGTCGTCAGATATGTCCGATTTCCGTTTTTTTCAAAAATATTTTTTCCGAGTGAGATCTCAAAAACGGTAAGAGATTAAGACACCAAACTTATACGAGTAATAGATCATGAGGAGTAGGCGAGCCCATTTGGGTTAAGCGTGTCAGCCGTCACTTCCGGTCGTCACAGGAAGTGATCAAAGAAATCGAAAATTTCAATTTTTCTTTTTTGAATTTTTTTTTGCATCACATTATTGCATCTCATGTGTAGTTTCGAAATATGTCAGTCCCACCGGAAACAAAAACGACAACTTCCGGTTAGAAGAGGAAAACTACATAATTTGAGTAATTTACTTTCCCTTAAATATCTTTTGTAGATAAAGTATTTGAAAAGATTTTTAGATATGTTATTCAGACTGCAAATATCTAGAGTAACGTCAAAAATCTTAGTAAAATTCACTTCCGGTCGCGTGTTTTTCCTGTCCTCAAAATGAAAAGTTATCTCAGCGAGATCTCGGAAACGGCATGAGATTAAGACACCAAACTTAAAGGAGTAATAGACCTTGAGGAGTAGGCAAAACACATAGGGTTAGACGCGTCAGCCGTCACTTCCGGTCGTCACAGGAAGTGATCAAAAAAATCGAAAATTTCAACTTTTCTTTATAAAATTAAAACTTGCTTCACTTTGTTGCATCTCTTTCGTGTTTTGAAATATGTTAGATTCCACCGGAAACAAAAATTGTAAACTTCCGGTTTAAAGAGATAAATTACGTTATTTCGATGTTTAGCTTTCTCATAAATATCACTTACAGATAAGTATTTGAAATGTTTTTTTTATACATATGCTGTAGATACTACAAATGTCATGAGAAAATTCAGAGATTTTTATTCAATTCACTTCCGGTCGTGTGTTTTCCTGTCCCCAAAATTAGAATGTGTTCTCACAATTGCTCGGTAAGAGTAAAAGACTGAAGTCTAAAACTTTCAGGACTTATAGTCAGTCATCAGTTCATTTGCATCGTGTAAAAATCGTCTGTCGTCATTACTTCCGGTCGTGACAGGAAATGAAGAAAAAAGTAATTTTTTTAAGTTATTTTGTTTCTACATCAGTTTTAGGCTTATACCGACGTTGTAAAAGACATGTTTATGCAAACAGGAAGTAGTATAACGGAAGACCTTCTCATTACTAGTAATGAGTTTCTAGTTATTATTATTTTTTTCCCTTTTTTTTGTCGGCAGGATTTCTCAGAGATGACTGGATGGATTTTCCTGAAATTTTCAGGGTTGATAGAGAATGAAAATACCCCGAGGCGTTTTTTTCATTTTGTCAAAATTCACTTCCGGTCGTCAGATATGTCCGATTTCCGTTTTTTTCAAAAATATTTTTTCCGAGTGAGATCTCAGAAACGGTAAGAGATTAAGACACCAAACTTATACGAGTAATAGATCATGAGGAGTAGGCGAGCCCATTTGGGTTAAGCGTGTCAGCCGTCACTTCCGGTCGTCACAGGAAGTGATCAAAGAAATCGAAAATTTCAACTTCTCTTTTTTGAATTTTTTTTTGCATCACATTATTGCATCTCATGTGTAGTTTCGAAATATGTCAGTCCCACCGGAAACAAAAACGACAACTTCCGGTTAGAAGAGGAAAACTACATAATTTGAGTAATTTACTTTCCCTTAAATATCTTTTGTAGATAAAGTATTTGAAAAGATTTTTAGATATGTTATTCAGACTGCAGATGTCTAGAGTAACGTCAAAAATCTTAGTAAAATTCACTTCCGGTCGCGTGTTTTTCCTGTCCTCAAAATGAAAAGTTATCTCAGCGAGATCTCGGAAACGGCATGAGATTAAGACACCAAACTTAAATAAGTAATAGACCTTGAAGAGTAGGCAAAACACATAGGGTTAGACGCGTCAGCCGTCACTTCCGGTCGTCACAGGAAGTGATCAAAAAATCGAAAATTTCAACTTTTCTTTATAAAATTAAAACTTGCATCACTTTGTTGCATCTCTTTCGTGTTTTGAAATATGTTAGATTCCACCGGAAACAAAAACTGCAAACTTCCGGTTTAAAGAGATAAACTACGTTATTTCGATGTTTAGCTTTCTCATAAATATCACTTAAAGATAAGTATTTGAAATGTTTTTTTTATACATATGCTGTAGATACTACAAATGTCATGAGAAAATTCAGAAATTTTTATTCAATTCACTTCCGGTCGTGTGTTTTCCTGTCCCAAAATTAGAATGTGTTCTCACAATTGCTCGGTAAGAGTAAAAGACTGAAGTCTAAAACTTTCAGGACTTATAGTCAGTCATCAGTTCATTTGCATCGTGTAAAAATCGTCTGTCGTCATTACTTCCGGTCGTGACAGGAAATGAAGAAAAAAGTAATTTTTTAAGTTATTTTGTTTCTACATCAGTTTTAGGCTTATACCGACGTTGGAAAAGACATGTTTATGCAAACAGGAAGTAGTATAACGGAAGACCTTCTCATTACTAGTAATGAGTTTCTAGTTATTATTATTATTATTATTTTTTTCCCCTTTTTTTGTCGGCAGGATTTCTCAGAGATGACTGGATGGATTTTCCTGAAATTTTCAGGGTTGATAGAGAATGAAAATACCCCGAGGCGTTTTTTTCATTTTTTCAAAATTCACTTCCGGTCGTCAGATATGTCCGATTTCCGTTTTTTTCAAAAATATTTTTTCCGAGTGAGATCTCAGAAACGGTAAGAGATTAAGACACCAAACTTATACGAGTAATAGATCATGAGGAGTAGGCGAGCCCATTTGGGTTAAGCGTGTCAGCCGTCACTTCCGGTCGTCACAGGAAGTGATCAAAGAAATCGAAAATTTCAACTTCTCTTTTTTGAATTTTTTTTTGCATCACATTATTGCATCTCATGTGTAGTCAGTCCCACCGGAAACAAAAACGACAACTTCCGGTTAGAAGAGGAAAACTACATAATTTGAGTAATTTACTTTCCCTTAAATATCTTTTGTAGGTATAGTATTTGAAAAGATTTTTAGATATGTTATTCAGACTGCAAATGTCTAGAGTAACGTCAAAAATCTTAGTAAAATTCACTTCCGGTCGCGTGTTTTTCCTGTCCTCAAAATGAAAAGTTATCTCAGCGAGATCTCGGAAACGGCATGAGATTAAGACACCAAACTTAAATGAGTAATAGACCTTGAGGAGTAGGCAAAACACATAGGGTTAGACGCGTCAGCCGTCACTTCCGGTCGTCACAGGAAGTGATCAAAGAAATCGAAAATTTCAACTTTTCTTTTTTGAATTTTTTTTTGCATCACATTATTGCATCTCATGTGTAGTTTCGAAATATGTCAGTCCCACCGGAAACAAAAACGACAACTTCCGGTTAGAAGAGGAAAACTACATAATTTGAGTAATTTACTTTCCCTTAAATATCTTTTGTAGGTATAGTATTTGAAAAGATTTTTAGATATGTTATTCAGACTGCAAATGTCTAGAGTAACGTCAAAAATCTTAGTAAAATTCACTTCCGGTCGCGTGTTTTTCCTGTCCTCAAAATGAAAAGTTATCTCAGCGAGATCTCGGAAACGGCATGAGATTAAGACACCAAACTTAAATGAGTAATAGACCTTGAGGAGTAGGCAAAACACATAGGGTTAGACGCGTCAGCCGTCACTTCCGGTCGTCACAGGAAGTGATCAAAAAATCGAAAATTTCAACTTTTCTTTATAAAATTAAAACTTGCATCACTTTGTTGCATCTCTTTCGTGTTTTGAAATATGTTAGATTCCACCGGAAACAAAAACTGCAAACTTCCGGTTTAAAGAGATAAACTACGTTATTTCGATGTTTAGCTTTCTCATAAATATCACTTAAAGATAAGTATTTGAAATGTTTTTTTTTTATACATATGCTGTAGATACTACAAATGTCATGAGAAAATTCAGAAATTTTTATTCAATTCACTTCCGGTCGTGTGTTTTCCTGTCCCAAAATTAGAATGTGTTCTCACAATTGCTCGGTAAGAGTAAAAGACTGAAGTCTAAAACTTTCAGGACTTATAGTCAGTCATCAGTTCATTTGCATCGTGTAAAAATCGTCTGTCGTAATTACTTCCGGTCGTGACAGGAAATGAAGAAAAAAGTAATTTTTTAAGTTATTTTGTTTCTACATCAGTTTTAGGCTTATACCGACGTTGGAAAAGACATGTTTATGCAAACAGGAAGTAGTATAACGGAAGACCTTCTCATTACTAGTAATGAGTTTCTAGTATTCTTAATATTATTGTATAGACGAAATTTTGTAAAGGACTTTGTCCGCTCCATTTCTCCAGAACAGTTTAAGATATGAAAGTTAACTCTGTCAGATATCATAGATAATGACTTGTAGATGTCACCACGAATATTCTTTCCGTCGTCAATACTTCCGGTCGTCACAGAAATTGGATTAAAAAGTCGATTTTTTTCAATTTCTTCGTCTTTCTAACTTCTTTTGTCTGTAATATTCATAGGGTATGTAAAGGCCCCTCTTTGAAGATTTTACGTATTACCAGTTTCTTGATAGGATTAAGAAGGAATTAAATATCTTTAAATATCTTAGAATTTCCGGAAACGTAGGACCAACGTTTCTTAAACACTACAAAATATTGATTTTTTCCCCGTATATATAGTTTGCGGGGACTGCTCAGCGCTATTTACGTAGGACGTGGTGTAGCTATAACACCTACCTGGTGATTGGGATAGGCCAGAAAAACCTTCCTGTTGCCATGGAAACGAGTTTTTATTAAATAAAAACGGTTGTATATGATATGTGTGTGCATTTTATTCGCCCCTATTTTTTGTCAACTGTAGAAGACATTGCCATCTTTACTGACCTCCCACTCCCCCCCTTTCTCTTTTTCGCTTTTATGTTATGGATTCTTAATAAAATGACCTTGACTTACATATCATAAGCAACTCTTCTTGAAGTTTTCAAAATGATAAGGCTTAATTCTTTCTACAAAATAATGGTAATTTACATGTTTATGTTCAAGACCCCCCCCCCCCTTCCTCGAAGCAACCAGGTAGAAATTACAGATCTAAAATTCACAACTTATTAGGAACTTCTTAAGAGTTTCATTAATAAAATTCAGTACCCCTGATGTGATTTGAGATTTTGCTACCATTCATTCTTCTTCTGTCTTGTCTATAGAATTTATAATTATTTTATTTAGAATTAATTTATCATTAGAAAGTAGTGATTGTCAGCTGCATTCATTAGCATTTCGCGTTTTCTTGTATATCTACTACTTGCATATTAATCATTTCATTAAATAATATTTAAAAGTATTAAAACTTCATTTCTATTAAATGTTATTCATTTGTAAATCCTTGGATCCGCTCCTGTAGGTGCGCGAAAGCCTCATCACTACTGTAAACAAATTATTCATCACGCCGAAAATGTTCATGATTCCGCTAAACTAAGAAAGTTTACACATAGTTTTTCATCTCATGAACAACCATCAGCCCTGTCCAATGCAGAAATGCTCGAATTGAAGGGGAAAATTCAGGAATTGTTTTGCGTCAGCCATGTTTTGACGTGAACCTTACACCGCATTCTGTTATATTCTTAATATTATTGTATAGACGAAATTTGGCAAAGGACTATGTCCGCTCCATTTCTCCAGAACAGCTTAAGATATGAAAGTTAGCTTTATCAGATATCATAGATAATGACTTGTAGATGTCACCATGAATATTCTTTCCGTCGTCAATACTTCCGGTCGTCACAGAAATTGGATTAAAATGTCGATTTTTTCTATTTCTTCGTCTTTCTAACTTCTTTTTTCTGTAATATTCATAGGGTATGTAAAGGCCCCTCTTTGAAGATTTTACGTATTACAAGTTTCTTGATAGGATTAAGAAGGAATTAAATATCTTTAAATATCTTAGATTTTCCGAAAACGTAGGACCAACGTTTCTTAAACACTACAAAATATTGATTTTTCCCCCGTATATATAGTTTGCGGGGACTGCTCAGTGCTCATTCACGTAGGAAGTGGTGTAGAGTTAACACCTACCAGGTGATTGGGATAGGCCAGAAAAACCTTCCCGTTGCCATGGAAACGAGTTTATATTAAATAAAAACGGTTGTATATGATATGTGTGTGCATTTTATTCGCCCCTATTTTTTGTCAACTGTAGAAGACATTGCCATCTTTACCCCCCCCCCCTTTTCTCTTTTTCGCTTTTATGTTTTGCATTCTTTATGAAATGACCTTGACTTTCATATCACAAGCAACTCTTCTTGACGTTTTCAAAATTATAAGCCTTAATTCTTTCTACAAAATAATGCTACTTTACATGTTAATGTTCAAGATCCCCCCCCCCTTCCTCGAAGCAACCAGGTAGAATACACAGATATAAAATTCACAACTTATAAGGAACTTCTTAAGAGTTTTATTAATAAAATTCGGTTCCCCTGATGTGATTTGATATTTTGCTACCATTCATTCTTCTTCTGTTTTGTCTATAGAATTTATAATTATTTTATTTAGAATTAATTTATCTTTAGAAAGTAGTGATTGTCAGCTGCATTCATTAGCATTTCGCGTTTTCTTGTATATCTATTACTTGCATATTAATCATTTCATTAAATAATATTTAAAAGTATTAAAACTTCATTTCTATTAAATGTTATTCATTTGTAAATCCTTGGATCCGCTCCTGCAGGTGCGCGAAAGCCTCATCACTACTGTAAACAAATTATTCATCACGCCGAAAATGTTCATGATTCCGCTAAACTAAGAAAGTTTACACATAGTTTTTCATCTCATGAACAACCATCAGCCCTGTCCAATGCAGAAATGCTCGAATTGAAGGGGAAAATTCAGGAATTGTTTTGCGTCAGCCATGTTTTGACGTGAACCTTACACCGCATTCTGTTATTAAGGTCTTCCGTCTTCACGGAAGACCTTATAGTGATTCTACTGTTTCTTATTATTATTATTAAGGTCTTCCGTCTTCACGGAAGACCTTATAGTGATTCTACTGTTTCTTATAATTATTATTATTATTATTTTTTTTTTCCCCAAAATTTTGTGCAGGCGATTTCTCAAAAACTATTCAGTGGTTTTAAATGAAACTTTCAAGAATTATGCGTCGTCAAATAAACTTTGTTCATCAGAAGGAAAATTTGGAAAACTCGCTTCTGGTGCCAAGTTATTGACAGTTTTCTGATTTTAAAATGAAATTTTGTCCCCCCTTTTTTTCAAAAATGGTTTAAGATATGAACTGGAGACTTGTTAGAGATGATAGGTTATGTCTTCTAGATGAGGGGAATTACCTTTTTGTGCGTCGTCAATACTTCCGGTCTTTACCGGATGCGAATTTAAAAAAGTCGTATTTTGAAACTTTTTTGTTTTTCTATATTTTTCTTTTATTTTAATAAGGTTAATAGAGACTCTTCTGAAAATGCTTAATATATAATTTATTTTAAAATTGATCAATCCGAACTCTAGATATTCGCATTTCTAAATTTGAAGCGGGTCCAAAATGGCGGCTGTCTCTGTAAACTCCGATAAGTAGGTCAGAATTTACGGAGTCAGCCGAGCGTTTGTTTGAATGAAAGTACCATAAGGATCAAAGAAATGTGAAGGAAATGTTGGATTGTCACATCACAATTACGTTGCAATTCTGTTTCGCAATAGAGTTTTAATCCGGGGTTTCCTCAAACGTCTACTATAATTTTTCTTGTCTGTATCTCAAAGTAGAAAAACGACATGACTACAAGTGGAAATACGATAACTACATACTTTTGTTTTACACCACGGAAAAACTGATCCTAAACCATGGTTATAAATAAAAGCTTTTCAAGAAACTTGCCTGACTAAAGCAATCAATATATAGTAATTATTACCTGGCCATTGTTTTTCCCCCTTGCAGGCTTGTGTCATATTAAATGAACAGAAAAGACAAAAATAAGAAAACCATATTTTTAAAGATTGTTTAATGAAAATGATTTAAATATTTTTTTTTTCTAAAAGATGTTGTTATTAAACATAAATGGTATCAGATTCCTTGACCGTCGCAGGACGAGACATGTTTTTGGGCGAAGCATTCTAGTCTTCCCATGAATGTGTAACTAATCGGGATAGTCCACTTTGGGGGTAAACAGGAAAATAAAACTTGTAGAAAATCTTACCTAAATCACTGCTTCAGTGTTACTTATCCATACGATATATAATAAGTACAATATGATAAATATACTTTCTCAAGCTCGATATTCAGGTTATAAGAACATACATTTTGAAATTTCATTGAAACCATCACCATTCAATAGAAAATACATTCCGAAGGATATGCGCGAATATTTACCCGTGACATTTCGCTCGAAATAATGTATCGTGATCAACCTTTCGTAGTAGACAAATGGTCTGATGCAGAAGTATATAGAAGTGCAGAAAAAGATTACATGGACATGCCTGTATATGGAATTACATGAAATAAAAAGTTGAATACATAAAGAATAAAAGAAAGTAAACAGTATCAACAGAGAATGGCTAAAGATATGAATATGAAACTTGCTGAGGTGATAGAGCATCAAATGTAGATATATTGATCGACAATTAATTTTCGTCGTTCTTACTTCCGGTCGCAAACGAAAGTGAATTCAAAAATGTTAAATTTGCAACTTTTTTGTTTTTCAATATTTTTCTTTGGGATTTACAGGGTTAATAGAGAGTCTTTTAGGAGTTTTATGTATGTTTTCATCTTTTTGATTGAAAAAGTTTGCAGAGATTTTTATAAAATTCACTTCCGGTCGAGTGATTACCTGTCCTCAAAATTAGAATTTATTCTCACAATATTGCTTGGCAACAGTAAACGACTGAAGTCTAAAACTTTCAGGTCTGATAGTCAGTCATCAGTTTATTTGAATCGTGAGAAAATCTTGTATTGCCGTTACTTCCGGTCGTGACAGGAAGTGATGCAAAAAAGTGAATGGTTAATGGTTAGCTTTCTTGAATTTTCACGCTGAATTTCTTTTATCACTTTTTCAGAGTGAATTTTTGCTTTTATTTTCAGAATCGGACGGAAGACCTCTCATTGCTTGCAATGAGTTTCTAGTTATTATTATTATTATTCTTTTTTCATAGTACGGCCGATATCTCAGCTGTGCATGGACGGATTTCAAAAATTTTTTCAGGGAAGATGCATCATGAGAATATCTCCAGACGTCTTTTTCACTTTTTCGAAATTCACTTCCGTTCGCATTTTTTTTGGGAAATTTGTATTTTTTAAATGGAGTTTTGTCCCCTAATTTTCTCGAGAACGATTAAAAATATGAAAGTGAAACTCACGGACATGATAGAACATCACATGTAGATATGCTGATCGACCTTTATTTTTCGTCTTTCGTACTTCCGGTTGCGAACGGAAGTAAATTCAAAAATGTTAAATTTTCAACTTTTTTGTTTTTCAATATTTTTCTTTCAAATTTGCAGGGTTAACAGAGAGTCTTCTAAGAATTCTATGTATGTTTTCATCATTTTGATTGATGCATTCATTGCAAAGATATGACCGAACCTAACTTTCTCGTATGTTGTGGGTTCAAATCCTGCTGGGGCGGGAGATTGTTTCTCTTTTTTTTTCAGTTGTAAATAATATTTTTCTCCGTGAAGACATGTATGATAGTTTTTGCTTATTTTTTTTAAAGCTTTGTTAACAGAGATTCTACAGAAATCCTTTAATAATTATGATCTATGTTGAAAAACTGTGTTACGTGAACGCAATCGAAAAATACCTTCAATAAAGTATTAAATGAAGTGAGATAGCATAGCGTTTTGGAGAAAAGTTCGGTCGGAAGACCACATGTTGCCCTAGCAGCAAGAAACGCATCTAGTTATTATTATTTTTCATTTTTATTTTTTTGACCTTTTCAAATAGCGATATCTAAAAACTACTCATTCATTTTCAGCAAAATTTTCAGGAATAATGTGTTATCTCATGCCATTTTGAAATATTGAAAAAGTTTGGAAAAAGTTACTTCCGGTCAGGAATTATTACAATTTTTCAATTTTTCCACTAAAAATCTGGTCCGTGAATGTTCTCAGAAACTGTTAAAGGTAGGAGTCTGAAACTTTCAGGTATGATAGAATTTGGTTTGTAGATGTGTGATGGAAACATTTCGTGTGTCGTCGTCACTTCCGGCCGTTACAGGAAGTGATTTAAAAAGGGTAAATTTTTTAACTTTTTTTGTTTTTTATTATTTTTTTATGATGTTGATAGTCTAAATAAAGAATCTTACAAGAATGCTAAATATGTTATTTGTTTAAAAATTGATTAACTCAGACTCTAAATATTTATCATTTTTCAATTATAAGCGATGATGTTCGATAGCATAATGGTTAGCATGTTGAATTTTCACGTGGGCGATCCGGATTCAATCCAAAGAATGTCCGAATTTTTTTCTCACTTTTTGGGGCTCAAATATAAGATTTTATCTTTAAGGGGGGGGGGCTATGACGTTCGACGTCAGAGCAGCGGTGTTTGACGGCACAATATCAGCGTGTTTTTTTACTCCCTCATAAAGAGTTTGCAGTTGATTGTTGCACTAATTAATGTGCATAGATGCAATTGTGATATGACAAAACGAGGAACATATGCTGGTACAAATGTATATGTAGCTAGATACCTATACAATTGTATCGTAAATTGGAGATTTGCTGAATTGTATATTGAACGTAGAATTTGTTACTTTCTCATGTTGATTGAATAACATATAGCAATTTCAATTGAGAGAAAAATAAACTTCAACGACATTTTTCTTTGATTTTAGTAGGGCAATATTCCTTTATAGATGCAAGTTACTGAACATAATAGGTATCAGATTCCTTGAGCGTCATATGGCGAGACGTGTTTTGTTGCGAAACATTCCAGTCTTTTCATTAATGTGTTACTGATTGGATTAATCCACTTTGGGGGTAAAGAGGAATATAAAATGTGCAAGAAAACTTAGCGCTGCCTTTATGTTACTTGCCCGTATACGGTATGTTATATGTACAGTGTGATAAATATACATTCTTAGGCTCGAAAATCAGGCTATAGCAACATATGTTTTTTTTTAATTTCATTGAAGCTATCACGTACACTTATTCAATTGAAGACACATTCCAAAGAAAAGGCGCGAAGATTTACTCGTGACGTTTGGCGCGAAATAATGTATCTTCACCCGCCTTTCACAAATGGTCTAATGCAGTTGTGTAGAAGTACAGAAAAAGATTACACGGACATGTCTGAATTTGGAATTGCATAGAATAGAAAGTTGAATCCATAAAGAATAAAGGAAGTAAACACAATAGTTTTTTTTTTTAGCTTTTATCAGTAACAGATTATTTTCTCTGCTATCAGTTATTGTTAAAACTCAAGTAACAAATCCGATGTTAATCTACTGTACTTGCACAAAATTTAGCTCGCTAGTTTCCATCCTGTAATTCCACACTATAAGAAAAAAAGATTAACCTGCCTGACACTCGTTAATTCAGGGAATGAGTGCAAGGTAAACATCGATGATGGCTGGTACATTGCGCTAGTGTAGTGGTTTTAATATTAAAGAACAAGGTTCACTTAGGGCCTTTTTTGGCCCTGTGAATTTCAGAAAAACTGAAACTGCTTGGTTTTAGTTGACAATGCATTAAATATCAATAAGACCTTTGAGGACCGCATATCTATCAAAAATGACGTAATTTTCTGGCTAGCTAATGCATTATGAAATGCGTCATTTTCCTCATATCGTGAAAAATTCTACAAAACAGTCATTTTTTAAAGCTATTTTTCGATATTTAATATAGAGCGTAACCTCTGATCTTGAATATGCAACTATAAAATGATAGAACTATTTCTGGGGATTACAAAACCTGTTTTATTTTTCAGATCAGAGTGTGCGCTCATGTTATTTCTCTTCTGTGAAAGTACTCAAATATACTTGTTTTCCTTAAAATTCAAGAACATTGGAATTTCATGAGCCCTGTTTTCCAAGACCTTGGCTATAAGGAGAAAATGTTTAATAGGAAATGAAAACATTAAGTCTCTATTTTATCTTGATGTTTAAAATGGAACATAAAGTGTTATTCAATAAATTGGTATATCTACAGGGCCATTTTAAGTATAAAGTGAACCTAGCTCTTTTCGGGAAGCCGATCTTTGTTTAATCCCGACTATATCTGAATTTTTTGCTTAAATTTACGTTTTCATCTTTATCAATGATGTTGATTTTTTTTTTCTCTTTGTGAATTCTGTGCTTTTTTTATTTTTTTATAAATAAAAAATCTTTTTAAAGACCCATGTTAAATTTTTAGGTATCTTTACAACAAGCAGATATAAGTGTAATTTTAAGCGCAAAGAATATCACAGTTAAGGATGGTTATTCGGACGGAAGACCTCTCGTTGCTCGCAACGAGTATCTAGTTATTATTATTATTTTTTTCTGTCCAAATTTTGTGCAGACGATTTCTCAGAGATGGTTGAATGGATTCACTGGAAATTTTCAGAGATGATGTATCATGATCTAAACCTTATTTATTTTTTTTTATTTTTTGGAAATTCACTTCCGGTCGGAAGTTATCGCCCTTTAATCGAATTTTTAGCGACCATTTTGTCTACACAAAAACTCAAAAACGACAAAAGCTAGAGTGCTGAAATTTTCAGTGATAATAGAGGACATGTTTTAGTTGTGCACCTCAGTTTTCAAATTTTTCTGGAAGTGCCTAGTATGGAAGCTCGGTAGGGATCGAAATTTAGGACATGAATCAGGAGTGAATTTTCTAGACATTTTTTATCATATCTTCAAAACTATGAATATTTTCTTAAAACATATTGAACAGAAATTGTGTAGAATTACTAGATCTTTTATGTGATATCAAAGAAAAAGTGCTGACTCATCACATTAGGGGCCAAGAGGGGCCAAAAGTCTTAAAACCATAACTCTTTAAGGATCAAAATTTTGTGATACATTACTACAGCAAAAATGTTTATCTGAACAATCTACAACTATATATTATGATAAAAAATCTCTTATATTACAAAATTAGGGACCATAAGGAGCCAGAATGCTAAATCTTTGACGCTTTATATCTCGAAAGTAGGAAATATTTTGATAAGCAATATTGAAAAAAAGATGTTCAAAATAATGTTCTGAACAATATGCAACCTTTCACTTTTTATAGACGAATATCTCAGTCAAGGTCTTGACTAATCTTATCCAAAATCAGACGGAAGACCCACTCGTTGCTCGCAACGGGAACCATCTAGTTATTATTCTTTCTTTTCCTTACCGATTTTGTGCAGAAGATTTCTCGGAGATCTCTCGATCGATTTGCTCCAAATTTTCAGGGTTAATGCGTTGGTATGTGAAGTTTATAACGCCTCGTCAGTTTTTGAAAAATCACTTCCGGTCGGAAGTTATCGCCCTTTGATCGATTTTTAGATAGACCTTGTGTCTGCACAAAAACTCAGGAACGACAAATGCTAGAGTGTTGAAACTTTCAGTGGTGATAGAGGACATGTTCTAGATGTGCACCTTGGTTTTCATATTTTCCGGAAGTGCAAAGTATGGAAGCTCCGTAGGGGTCAAAATTTAGGACGTGATTTATTGGTGAATTTTAGAGACATTTCTGATAATAACATTTTAAATAGAAGTATTTTGTTAAAACATATTGAACAAAAAGTCTTCAAAATCACAAGACCTTTCATTTGATATCAAGAAAAAGGGGCTGACCCCTCAAATTAGGGGCTCAGAAGGGCCAAAAGTCTTTTATCTATAACTTTTTAATGATCAATATTTTGTTATACATCACTGAAGCAAAAATGTTTATCTTAACATTCTGTAGCTATATATTATAAAATTTTGATCATATGTTACGTAATAAGGGGCCATAAGGGGCCAGAATGCAAAATCTTTGACACTTTGTATCTCGAAAAGGAGAAATATTTTGATAAGCAATATTGAACAAAAGATGTTCATAATAATGTTCTAAACAGTATACACCCTTTTAATTTTTGCAAGACATCCCCATTAAGGACTTGGAGGGCTGGCCCCTAAATATTGTTATTCTATATATCTCTTAAACGAAAGGAAATTTCTGAATAGTTGTTGAACAAAAAGTCCTCAAAATCACAAGACCTTTCATTTGACATCAAGAAAAAGGGGCTGACCCCTCAAATTAGGGGCTCAGAAGGGCCAAAAGTCTTTTATCTATAACTCTTTAATGATCAATATTTTGCTATAAATTACTGAAGCAAAAATGTTTATCTTAACATTCTGCAACTATATATTATAAAATTTTGATCATATGTTACGTAATAAGGGGCCATAAGGGGCCAGAATGCTAAATCTTTGACACTTTGTATCTCGAAAAGGAGGAATATTTTGATAAGCAATGTTGAACAAAAGATGTTCAGAATAATGTTCTAAACAATATACACCTATTTAATTTTTGCAAGACATCCCCATTAAGGACTTGGAGGGCTGGCCCCTAAATATTGTTTTTCTGAATATCTCTTAAACGAAAGGAAATTTCTGAATAGTTGTTGAACAAAAAGTCCTCAAAATCACAAGACCTTTTATTTGATATCAAGAAAAAGGGGCTGACCCCTCAAACTAGGGGCTCAGAAGTGCCAAAAGTCTTTTATCTATAACTCTTTAATGATGAATATTTTGTTATAAATTACTGAAGCAAAAATGTTTATGTTCAAATTCTGCAACTATGTATTATAAAATTTTGGTCATATGTTACGTAATAAGGGGCCATAAGGGGCCAGAATGCAAAATCTTTGACACTTTGTATCTCGAAAAGGAGAAATATTTTGATAAGCAATATTGAACAAAAGATGTTCAGAATAATGTTCTAAACAATATACACCCTTTTAATTTTTGCATGACATCCCCATTAAGGACTTGGAGGGCTGGCCCCTAAATATTGTTATTCTATATATCTCTTAAACGAAAGGAAATTTCTGAATAATTGTTGAACAAAAAGTCTTCAAAATCACAAGACCTTTCATTTGATATCAAGAAAAAGGGGCTGACCCCTCAAACTAGGGGCTCAGAAGGGCCAAAAGTCTTTTATCTATAACTCTTTAATGATCAATATTTTGTTATAAATTACTGAAGCAAAAATGTTCATCTTAACATTCTGCAACTATATATTATAAAAGTTTGATTATATGTTAGGTAATAAGGGGCCATAAGGGGCCAGAATGCAAAATCTTTGACACTTTGTATCTCGAAAAGGAGAAATATTTTGATAAGCAATATTGAACAAAAGATGTTTAGAATAATTTTCTAAACAATATACACCCTTTTAATTTTTGCAAGACATCCCCACTAAGGGCTTGGAGGGCTGGCCCCTAAATATTGTTATTCTATATATCTCTTAAACGAAAGGAAATTTCTGAATAGTTGTTGAACAAAAAGTCTTCAAAATCACAAGACCTTTTATTTGATATCAAGAAAAAGGGGCTGCCCCCTCAAATTAGGGGCTCAGAAGGGCCAAAAGTCTTTTATCTATAACTTTTTAATGATCAATATTTTGCTATAAATTACTGAAGCAAAAATGTTCATATTAATATTTTGCAGCTATATATTGTAAAGTTTTGATCATATGTTGCTTAATAAGGTACCTCAATGGGCCAGAATGCTAAATCTTTGACACTTTATATCTCGAAAAGGGGAAATATTTTGATAAGCAATATTGAACAAAAATTGATCAGAATAATGTTTTTAACAATATGCATCCTTTAATTTTTTATAGACGAATATCTCAGTCAAGATCTTGACGAATCTTATCCAAAATCAGACGGAAGACCCACTCGTTGCTCGCAACGAGAACCATCTAGTTAGGGTCTTCCGTCTTCAGCGGAAGACCCTTCTATTATTCTTCGGTTTCTTTTTTACCTTTATTAGGGTCTTCCGTCTTCAGCGGAAGACCCTTCTATTATTCTTCGGTTTCTTTTTTACCTTTATTATTATTCTTTTTTCTTCTTACAAAATTTGTGCAGACGATTTCTCGGAGACGGCTCGTTCGATTTTATTCAAATTTTCATGGTAGATGCGTTGTCATCTGAAGTTAATTCCGGCAATTTCGTTAAGTGATATTTACTTCCGGTCGGAAGTTATCGCCCTTTTATCAAAATTTAGAGGACCTCCTTGTCTGTGATGGAACTCAAAAACGGCTTAAGATAGAGCGCTGAAATTTTCAGTGATGATAGAGGACATGTTGCCATTTTGCACCTGGGTTTTGATATTTTCCGGAAGTGCCTAGTATGGAAGCTCGGTAGGGGTCGAAATTTAGGACACGAATTATGAGTGAATTTTTGAGACATTTTGTATCATATCTTTTAATGCATAATTATTTTGTTAAAACATACTGAACAATATTTGTGCAGAATGACAAGATCTTTAATATGATATCAAGAAAAAATGGCTGACTTATCATATTAGGGGCCAAGAGGGGCCAAAAGTCTTAAATAAATAACTCTCTAACGATCAATATTTTGGTATACATTAATGAAGCAAAAAAGTTTATCATAAGAATTTACAACTATGTATTATAATATTTATGTCATATGTTACATAATTAGGGGCCAAAAGGGGCCAGAATGCCAAATCTTTGGCACTCTATATCTCGAAAGTGGGAAATATTTTGATAAGCAATATTGAATAAAAGATGTTCAAAATAATGTTCTTAACAATACGTAACCTTTCAATTTTTCCTAAACGTCCCCATTAAGGAGTGGAAGGGCTGGCTCCTAAATATATCTTTTGCAAATATCTCGGAAACGAAAAAGAATTTCTGAATAGTTGATGAACAAAAAGTGTTCAAAATCATGAGTGCTTTAAAGTGGTATGAAGAAAAAGGGGCTGTCCCCTCAAAATAGGGGCTGAGAGGGGCCAAAAGTCTTTAATCAATAACTCTTTAACGATCAATATTTTGCAATTCGTTACTGAAGCAAAAATGTTTATCTCAACAATTTCTAACTATATATTATGATATTCACATCACATGTTACATAATAAGGGGCTATAAGGGGCCAGAAAGCCAAATCTTTGGCACTCTATACCTCGAAAGTGGGAAATATTTTGATAAGCAATATTGAATAAAAGATGTTCAAAATAATGATGTGATCAATATTTAACCTTTTGATTTTTGCTAAACGTCCCCATTAAGGAGTTGAAGGGCTGGCCCCTAAATATATCTTTTGCAAATATCTCGGAAACGAAAAAGAATTTCTGAATAGTTGTTGAACAAAAAGTGTTTAAAATCATAAGAGCTTTAAAGTGGTATGAAGAAAAGGGGACTGGCCCCTAAACATAGGGTCTGAGAGGGGCCGAAAGTCTTTAATCAATAACTCTTTAACTATCAATATATTGCAATTCATTACTGAAGCAAAAATGTTTATCTCAACAATTTCCAAATATATATTATGATATTCACATCACATGTTACATAATAAGGGGCCATAAGGGGCCAGAAGGCCAAATCTTTTGCACTCTATATCTCAAAAGTGGGAAATGTTTTGATGGGCAATATAGAATAAAATATGTGCAAAATAATGTTCTAAACAGTAAGCAACCTTTTGATTTTTGCTAAACGTCCCCATTAAGGAGTTGAAGGGCTGGCCCCTAAATATATCTTTTGCATATATCTCGGAAACGAAAAAGAATTTCTGAATAGTTGTTGAACAAAAAGTGTTCCAAATCATAAGAGCTTTAAAGTGGTATGAAGAAAAAGGGACTGGCCCCTCAACATAGGGGCTGAGAGGGGCCGAAAGTCTTAAATCAATAAGTCTTTAATGATCAATATTTTGTAATATATTACGGAAGCGAAATAGTTCATCTTCACACTCTTTATATCTTATGCAATAAGGGATCATTAGGGGTCAGATTGTATAATCTTTGGCGCAATAAATCTTGAAAAGGAAAAATAGTTTGATAACCAATATTTAACAAAAGACGTTCAAAATAATATTCTTAATATTATGCAATCTTTCAATTTTTGCTAGACGTCCCCATTTAGGATTTAAAGGGCCTGCCCTTAATGTTTCTTTTGCATATATCTCGGAAACGAAAAAGAATTTCTGAATACATGTAGTTGTTGAACAAAAAGTATTCAAAATCATGAGAAATTTAAGATGGTATCAAGAAAAAGGGGCTGATCACTCATATAAGGGGCCAAGACGGGCCGAAAGTTTTTAATCTATGACTTTTTAATGATCAATATTTAGTTACACATTACTGAAGGAAAATTGTTTGTCTTAACAATTTATTTATATAACTATTTTTTAACGAAAATCTCAGTCAAATTCTTATCTCATCTTATCGAAAATCGGACGGAAGACCCACTCGTTGCTCGCAACGAGATCTCATCTAGTTATTATTCTTTTTTCTTCTTACAAAATTTGTGCAGACGATTTCTCGGAGATGGCTCGTTCGATTTTATTCAAATTTTCGTGAAAGATGCCTTGATATCTGAAGTTAATTCCGGCAAGTCCGTTAAGGGATATTTACTTTCGGTCGGAAGTGATCGCCCTTTTATCAAAATTCAGAGGACCTCCTTGTCTGCGATGGAACTCAAAAACGGCTAAAGCTAGAGCGCTGAAATTTTCAGTGATGATAGAGGACATGTTGCCATTTTGCACCTGGGTTTGGATATTTTCCGAAAGTGCCTAGTATGGAAGCTCGGTAGGGGTCAAAATTTAGGACACGAATTATGAGTGAATTTTTGATACATTTTGTATCATATCTTTTAAAGTATAATTATTTTGTTAAAACATACTGAACAATATTTGTGCAGAATGACAAGATCTTTAATATGATAACAAGAAAAAAGGGCTGACTTATCATATTAGGGGCTGAGAGGGGCCAAAAGTATTAAATCAATAACTCTTTAACGATCAATATTTTGGTATACATTACTGAAGCAAAATTATTTATCATAACAAACTACAACTATATATTATGATTTTTACGTCATATGTTACATAAATAAGGGCCACAAGGGGCCAGAATGCTTAATCTTTGAAGCTTTATATCTCGAAAAGGGGAAACATTTTGAAAAGCAATATTGAACAAAAGTTGTTTAGAATGATGATCTGAACAATGTGCATCCTTTGAATTTTTCCTAAACAGCCCCTATAAGGACTTAAAGGGACGGCCCCTAAATATTTCAAGTCTACATATCTCGAAAACGAAACGAAACTTCTGAATAGTTGTTGAACAGAAAGTCTTTAAAATTACAAGACCTTTCATGTGATATCAAGAAAAAGGGGCTGACCCCTCAAGTTAGGGGCTCAGAAGGGACAAAAGTCTTTCATCTATAACTCCTTAACGTTAAATATTTTGATATTAATTATTGAAGCAAAAATGTTCATCTTCACAATCTGCAACTATATATCTTAAAATTTTCTTCAAATATTGCGTCATTAGGGGCCATAAGGGGCCAGAATGCTTAATCTTTGACAATTTATATCTCGAAAAGGGGAAACATTTTGAAAAGCAATATTGAACAAAAGTTGTTTAGAATGATGATCTGAACAATGTGCATCCTTTGAATTTTTCCTAAACAGCCCCTATAAGGACTTAAAGGGACGGCCCCTAAATATTTCAAGTCTACATATCTCGAAAACGAAACGAAACTTCTGAATAGTTGTTGAACAAAAAGTCTTTAGAATTACAAGACCTTTCAAGTGATATCAGGAAAAAGGGGCTGACCCCTCAAATTAGGGGCTCAGAGGGGCCAAAAATCTTTCATCTATAAATCCTTAACGTTAAATATTTTGATATTAATTATTGAAGCAAAAATGTTCATCTTCACAATCTGCAACTATATATCTTAAAATTTTCTTCAAATATTGCGTCATTAGGGGCCATAAGGGGCCAGAATGCTTAATCTTTGACAATTTATATCTCGAAAAGGGGAAACATTTTGAAAAGCAATATTGAACAAAAGTTGTTTAGAATGATGTTTTCAATAATGTACACCCTTTGAATTTTTCCTAAACTGCCCCTATAAGGACATAAAGGGACGGCCCCTAAATATTTCAAGTCTACATATCTCGAAAACGAAACGAAACTTCTGAATACATGTTGAACAAAAAGTCTTCAGAATTACAAGACCTTTCATGTGATATCAATAAAAAGGGGCTGACCCCTCAAAAATTAGGGACCATAAGGGGCCAGAATGCTTAATCTTTGACGCTTTATATCTCGAAAAGAGGAAACATTTTGAAAAGCAATATTGAACAAAGAATGATGGTCTCAACAATGTGCATCCTTTGAATTTTTCCTAAACAGCCCCTATAAGGACTTAAAGGGACGGCCCCTAAATATTTCAAGTCTACATATCTCGAAAACGAAACGAAACTTCTGGATAGTTGTTGAACAAAAAGTCTTGAAAATCACAAGACCTTTCATTTGATATCAAGAAAAAGGGGCTGACCCCTCGAATTAGGGGCTCAGAGGGGCCAAAAGTCTTTTATCTATAACCCTTTTACAGTAATGTTCATCTTTACGATCTGTTACTATAAATATTTTAAAATCTTCATCAAACATTGCGTTTTTAGGTGTCATAATGATCAAAATTTTGTTAAACATAACTGAAGCAAATTGTACGTTTTCACTATTTATATATTTATGAACGAAAATCTCAGTCAAATTCGTATCTCATCTTATCAAAAATCGGACGGAAGACCCACTCGTTGCTCGCAACGAGATCTCATCTAGTTATTATTATTTTTATTCTTTTTTCTTCTTACAAAATTTGTGCAGACGATTTCTCGGAGATGGCTCGTTCGATTTTATTCAAATTTTCGTGGTAGATGCGTTGATATGTGAAGTTAATTCCGGCAATATCGTTTTTTGAAAATCACTTCCGGTCGGGAGTTATCGCCCTTTTATCAAAATTTAGAGGACCTCCTTGTCTGTGATGGAACTCAAAAACGGCTTAAGCTAGAGCGCTGAAATTTTCAGTGATGATAGAGGACATGTTGCCATTATGCACCTGGGTTTAGATATTTTCCGGAAATGCCTAGTATGGAAGCTCGGTAGGGGTCGAAATTTAGGACACGAATCATGAGTGAGTTTTTGAGACATTTTGTGTCATATCTTTTAAAATATAATTATTTTGTTAAAACATAGTGAACAAAATTTGTGCAGAATGACAAGATCTGTAATATGATATAAAGAAAAAAGCGCTGACTCATCACATTAGGGGCCGATAGGGGCCAAAAGTCTTTAATCGATAACTCTTAAACAAGCAATATTTTGGTATACATTACTGAAGCAAAATTATTCATCTTAACAATTTACAACTATATATTATGATTTTTACGTCGTATGGCACATAATTAGGGGCCATAAGGGGCCAGAATGCTTCATCTTTGACGCTTTATATCTCGAAAAGGAGAAACATTTTGAAAAGCAATATTGAACAAAAGTTGTTTAGAATGATGGTCTCAACAATGTGCAACCTTTTAATTTTTCCTAAACAGTCCCTAAAAGGACTTAAAGGGACGGCCCCTAAATATTTCAAGTCCACATATCTCGAAAACGAAACGAAACTTCTGAATACTTGTTGAACAAAAAGTCTTCAGAATTACAAGACCTTTCATGTGATATCAAGAAAAAGGGGCTGACCCCTCAAATTAGGGGCTCAGGGGGGCCAAAAGTCTTTCATCTATAACTCCTTAATGTTAAATATTTTGATATTAATTATTGAAGCAAAAATTTTTATCTTCACAATCTGCAACTATATATCTTAAAATTTTCATCAAATATTACGTAATTAGGGGCCATAAGGGGCCAGAATGCTTCATCTTTGACGCTTTATATCTCGAAAAGGGGAAACATTTTGAAAAGCAATATTGAACAAAAGTTGTTTAGAATTATGTTTTCAACAATGTGCATCCTTTGAATTTTTCCTAAACAGCCCCTATAAGGACTTAAAGGGACGGCCCCTAAATATTTCAAGTCCACATATCTCGAAAACGAAACGAAACTTCTGAATACTTTTTGAACGAAAAGTCTTTAGAATTACAAGACCTTTCATGTGATATCAAGAAAAAGGGGCTGACCCCTCAAATTAGGGGCTCAGGGGGGCCAAAAGTCTTTCATCTATAACTCCTTAATGTTAAATATTTTGATATTAATTATTGAAGCAGAAGTTTTCATCTTCACAATCTGCAACTATATATCTTAAAATTTTCTTCAAATATTACGTCATTAGGGGCCATAAGGGGCCAGAATGCTTAATCTTTGACGCTTTATATCTCGAAAAGGGGAAACATTTTGAAAAGCAATATTGAACAAAAGTTGCTTAGAGTGTTGTTCCCAACAATGTGCAACCTTTTAATTTTTCCTAATAAGCCCCTTTAAGGACTTAAAGGGACGGCCCCTAAATATTTCAAGTCCACATATCTCGAAAACGAAAGGAAACTTCTGAATACGTGTTGAACAAAAAGTCTTCAGAATTACAAAACCTGTCATGTGATATCAAGAAAAAGCGACTGACTCCTCCAATTAGGGACTCAGTGGGGCCAAAAGTCTTCCACCTGTAACTCTTTAACAAAAATGTTCTTGTTCACGATCTGCACCTATATATATCTTAAATTTTTTTTATCAAATATTACGTTATTGGGGGGCCATAAGAGGGGCCTAAAACCTTTTATTTATAACTTTTTAATGATCAAAATTTTGTGAAACATAGCTGAAGAAATTGTACAAAATTGTATGTTTTGACTATCTATATATTCATGAACGAAAATCTCATTTAAATTCATATCTCATCTAATCAAAAATCGGACGGAAGACCCACTCGTTGCTCGCAACGAGATCGCATCTAGTTATTATTCTTTTTTTCTTTACAATTTGTGTGCAGACGATTTCTCGGAGATGGCTCGATCGATTTACTTGAAATTTTCAGGGAAGATGTATCTTCATCTGAACCTTATACGTTTTTTTCAATTTTTTGAAAATCACTTCCGGTCGGGAGTTATCTCCCTTTTGTCAAAATTCAGAGGACCTCCTTGTGTGTGATGGAACTCAAAAACGGCTTAAGTTAGAGCGCTGAAATTTTCAGTGATGATAGAGGACATGTTGCCATTTTGCACCTGGGTTTGGATATTTTCTGGAAGTGCTTAGTATGGAAGCTCGGTAGGGGTCAAAATTTAGGACACGAATCATGAGTGAATTTTTGAGACATTTTGTATCATATCTTTTAAAGTATAATTATTTTGTTAAAACATACTGAACAATATTTGTGCAAAATGACAAGATCTTTAATATGATATCAAGAAAAAAGGGCTGACTTATCATATTAGGGGCCGAGAGGGGCCGAAAGTATTAAATCAATAACTCTTTAACGATTAATATTTTGGTATACATTACTGAAGCAAAAATGTTTATCTTCACAATTTACAACTGTATATTATAATATTTATGTCATATCTTACATAATAAGGGGCCATAAGGGGCCAGAATGCTAAATCTTTGGCACTCTATATCTCCAAAGTGGGAAATATTTTGATAAGCAATATTGAATAAAATATGTTCAGAATAATGTTCTAAATAATATGTAACCTTTCGATTTTTGCTTAACGTCCCCATTAAGGAGTTGAAGGGCTGGCCCCTAAATATATCTTTTGCAAATATCTCAGAAACGAAAAAGAATTTCTGAATAGTTGTTGAACAAAAAGTCTTTAAAATCATAAGAGCTTTAATGTGGTATGAAAAAAAGGGGCTGGCCCTTCAAAATAGGGACTGAGAGGGGCCAAAAGTCTTTATTCAATAACACTTTAACGATCAATATTTTGTAATTCATTACTGAAGCAAAAATGTTTATCTCAACTATTTTCAACTATATATTATGATATTCACATCACATGTTACATAATTAGGGGTAATAAGGGGCCAAAATGCCAAATCTTTGTCACTCTATATCTCGAAAGTGGGAAATGTTTTGATAAGCAATATTGAATAAAAGATGTTCAAAATAATGATCTGATCAATATGTAACCTTTCGATTTTTGCTAAACATCCCCATTAAGGAGCTGAAGGGCTGGCCCTTAAATATATCTTTTGCATATATCTCGGAAACGAAAAAGAATTTCTGAATAGTTGTAAAACAAAAAGTATTCAAAATCATAAGAGCTTTAAAGTGGTATGAAGAAAAAGGGGCTGGCCCCTGAAAATAGGGGCTGAGAGGGGCTGAAAATCTTTAATCAATAACTCTTTAATGATCAATATTTTGTAATATATGGAGCGAAATAGTTCATGTTCACACTCTTTCACTACATAACATGGTGTTTACATCGTATCTAATGCAATAAGGGGTCATTAGGGGTCAGATTGTATAATCTTTGGCACAATAAATCTTTGAAAAGGAAGAATAGTTTGATAACCAATATTGAACAAAAGACGTTCAAAATAATATTCTTAAGAATACGCAATCTTTCAATTTTTGCTAGACGTCCCCATTTAGGACTTAAAGGGCCGGCCCTTAATATTTTTTTGCATGTATCTCAGAAACAAAAAAGAATTTCTGAATAGTTGTTGAACAAAAAGTGTTCAAAATCATGAGAGCTTTAAGATATCAAGAAAAAGGGGCTGACCACTCATATAAGGGACTAAGACGGACCGGAAGTGTTTCATCTATAACCTTTTAATGATCAATATTTTGTTATACATTACTGAAGGAAAATTGTTTGTCTTAATAATTTATTTATTTTACTATTTTTTTAACGAAAATCTCAGTCAAATTCTTATCTAATATTATTGAGAATCGGACGGAAGACCCACTCGTTGTTCGCAACGAGATCGCATCTAGTTAGGGTCTTCCGTCTTCTGCGGAAGACCCTTCTATTATTCTATTGTTGATTTTTCACTTTTCTTTTTAAGGTCTTCCGTCTCCAACGGAAGACCTTATTGTTTTCGTTCGGTTTCTTTTTCCCTATTATTATTAGGGTCTTCCGTCTTCTGCGGAAGACCCTTCTATTATTCTATTGTTGATTTTTCACTTTTCTTTTTATTATTAGGGTCTTCCGTCTTCTGCGGAAGACCCTTCTATTATTCTATTGTTGATTTTTCACTTTTCTTATTATTATTATTATTATTATTCTTTTTTTTTTCCTTACCGATTTTGTGCAGAAGATTTCTCGGAGATCGCTCGATCGATTTGCTTCAAATTTTCAGGGTTAATGCGTTGTTATCTGAAGTTTATAACGCCCTGTCAGTTTTTGAAAAATCACTTCCGGTCAGAAGTTATCGCCCTTTGATCGATTTTTAGATAGACCTTGTGTCTGCACAAAAACTCAGGAACGCTAAAAGCTAGAGTGTTGAAACTTTCAGTGGTGATAGAGGACATGTTCTAGATGTGCACCTTGGTTTTCATATTTTCCGGAAGTGCAAAGTATTGAAGCTCGGTAGGGGTCAAAATTTAGGACGTGATTTATGAGTGAATTTTAGAGACATTTCTGATAATAACATTTTAAATAGAAGTATTTTGTTAAAACATTTTGAACAAAAAGTCTTCAAAATCACAAGACCTTTTATTTGATATCAAGAAAAAGGGGCTGGCCCCTCAAACTAGGGGCTCAGAAGGGCCAAAAGTCTTTTATCTATAACTCTTTAATGATCAATATTTTGTTATAAATTACTGAAGCAAAAATGTTTATCTTAACATTCTGTAGCTATATATTATAAAATGTAGATCATATGTTACGTAATAAGGGGCCATAAGGGGCCAGAATGCTAAATCTTTGACACTTTGTATCTCGAAAAGGAGAAATATTTTGATAAGCAATATTGAACAAAAGATGTTCAGAATAATGTTCTAAAAAATATGCACCCTTTTAATTTTTGCAAGACATCCCCATTAAGGACTTGGAGGGCTGGCCCCTAAATATTGCTATTCTAGATATCTCTTAAACGAAAGGAAATTTCTGAATAGTTGTTGAACAGAAAGTCTTCAAAATCACAAGACCTTTCATTTGATATGAAGAAAAAGGGGCTGACCCCTCAAACTAGGGGCTCAGAAGGGCCAAAAGTCTTTTATCTATAACTCTTTAATGATCAATATTTTGTTATAAATTACTGAAGCAAAAATGTTCATCTTAACATTCTACAACTATATATTATAAAATTTTGATCATATGTTACGTAATAAGGGGCCATAAGGGGCCAGAATGCTAAATCTTTGACACTTTGTATCTCGAAAAGGAGAAATATTTTGATAAGCAATATTGAACAAAAGATGTTCAGAATAATGTTCTAAACAATATACACCCTTTTAATTTTTGCAAGACATCCCTATTAAGGACTTGGAGGGCTGGCCCCTAAATATTGTTATTCTATATATCTCTTAAACGAAAGGAAATTTCTGAATAGTTGTTGAACAAAAAGTCTTCAAAATCACAAGACCTTTCATTTGATATGAAGAAAAAGGGGCTGACCCCTCAAATTAGGGGCTCAGAAGGGCCAAAAGTCTTTAATCTATAACTCTTTAATGATCAATATTTTGTTATAAATTACTGAAGCAAAAATGTTCATCTTAACATTCTGCAACTATATATTATAAAATTTTGATCATATGTTACGTAATAAGGGGCCATAAGGGGCCAGAATGCTAAATCTTTGACACTTTGTATCTCGAAAAGGAGAAATATTTTGATAAGCAATATTGAACAAAAGATGTTCAGAATAATGTTCTAAACAATATACACCCTTTTAATTTTTGCAAGACATCCCCATTAAGGACTTGGAGGGCTGGACCCTAAATATTGCTATTCTGTATATCTCTTTAACGAAAGGAAATTTCTGAATAGTTGTTGAACAAAAAGTCTTCAAAATCACAAGACCTTTTATTTGATATCAAGAAAAAGGGGCTGACCCCTCGAATTAGGGGCTCAGAAGGGCCAAAAGTCTTTTATCTATAACTTTTTAATGATCAATATTTTGTTATAAATTACTGAAGCAAAAATGTTCATCTTAACATTCTGCAACTATATATCATAAAATTTTGATCATATTTTACGTATTAAGGGGCCATAAGGGTCCAGAATGCCAAATCTTTGACACCTCGAACAAGGGGAAATATTTTGATAAACAATATTGAACAAAAGATGTTCAGAATAATGTTTAAAACAATATGCATCCTTTCATTTTTTATAGACGAATATCTCAGTCAAGATCTTGACTAATCTTATCATAAATCAGACGGAAGACCCACTCGTTGCTCGCAACGAGAACCATCTAGTTATTATTCTTTTTTTTTTCCTTACCGATTTTGTGCAGAAGATTTCTCGGAGATCGCTCGATCGATTTGCTTCAAATTTTCAGGGTTAATGCGTTGGTATCTGAAGTTTATAACGCCCTGTCAGTTTTTGAAAAATCACTTCCGGTCAGAAGTTATCGCCCTTTGATCGATTTTTAGATAGACCTTGTGTCTGCACAAAAACTCAGGAACGACAAATGCTAGAGTGTTGAAACTTTCAGTGGTGATAGAGGACATGTTCTAGATGTGCACCTTGGTTTTCATATTTTCCGGAAGTGCAAAGTATGGAAGCTCGGTAGGGGTCAAAATTTAGGACGTGATTTACGAGTGAATTTTAGAGACATTTCTGATAAAAACATTTTAAATAGAAGTATTTTGTTAAAAGATATTGAACAAAAAGTCTTCAAAATCACAAGACCTTTCATTTGATATCAAGAAAAAGGGGCTGGCCCCTCAAATTAGGGGCTCAGAAGGGCCAAAAGTCTTTTATCTATAACTCTTTAATGATCAATATTTTGCTATAAATTACTGAAGCAAAAATGTTCATCTTAACATTCTACAACTATATATTATAAATTTTGATCATATGTTACGTAATAAGGGGCCATAAGGGCCAGAATAATAAATCTTTGACACTTTGTATCTCGAAAAGGAGAAACATTTTGATAAGCAATATTGAACAAAAGATGTTCAGAATAATGTTCTAAGCAATATACACCCTTTTAATTTTTGCAAGACATCCCCATTAAGGACTTGGAGGGCTGGCCCCTAAATATTGGTATTCTATATATCTCTTAAACGAAAGGAAATTTCTGAATAGTTGTTGAACAAAAAGTCCTCAAAATCACAAGACCTTTCATTTGATATCAAGAAAAAGGGGCTGACCCCTCAAACTAGGGGCTCAGAAGGGCCAAAAGTCTTTAATCTATAACTCTTTAATGATCAATATTTTGTTATATATTACTGAAGCAAAAATGTTCATCTTAACATTCTGCAACTATATATTATAAAATTTTGATCATATGTTACGTAATAAGGGGCCCTAAGGGGCCAGAATGCTAAATCTTTGACACTTTGTATCTCAAAAAGGAGAAATATTTTGATAAGCAATATTGAACAAAAGATGTTCAGAATAATGTTCTAAACAATATACACCCTTTTAATTTTTGCAAGACATCCCCATTAAGGACTTGGAGGGCTGGCCCCTAAATATTGTTATTCTATATATCTCTTAAACGAAAGGAAATTTCTGAATAGTTGTTGAACAAAAAGTCTTCAAAATCACAAGACCTTTCATTTGATATCAAGAAATAGGGGCTGACCCCTCAAATTAGGGGCTCAGAAGGGCCAAGGGTCTTTTATCTATAACTCTTTAATGATCAATATTTTGTTATCAATTACTGAAGCAAAAATGTTCATCTTAATATTCTGCAACTATATATTATAAAATTTTGATCATATGTTACGTAATAAGGGGCCATAAGGGGCCAGAATGCTAAATCTTTGACACTTTGTATCTCGAAAAGGAGAAACATTTTGATAAGCAATATTGAACAAAAGATGTTCAGAATAATGTTCTAAACAAAATACATCCTTTTAATTTTTGCAAGACATCCCCATTAAGGACTTGGAGGGCTGGCCCCTAAATATTGTTATTCTATATATCTCTTAAACGAAAGGAAATTTCTGAATAGTTGTTGAACAAAAAGTCTTCAAAATCACAAGACCTTTCATTTGATATCAAGAAAGAGGGGCTGACCCCTCAAATTAGGGGCTAGGAAGGACCAAAAATCTTTTATCTATAACTCTTTAATGATCAATATTTTGTTATAAATTACTGAAGCAAAAATGTTCATCTTAACATTCTGCGACAATATATATTATAAAATTTTGATCATATGTTACGTAATAAGGGGCCCTAAGGGGCCAGAATGCTAAATCTTTGACACTTTGTATCTCGAAAAGGAGAAATATTTTGATAAGCAATATTGAACAAAAGATGTTCAGAATAATGTACTAAACTATATACACCCTTTTAATTTTTGCAAGACATCCCCATTAAGGACTTGGAGGGCTGGCCCCTAAATATTGGTATTCTATATATCTCTTAAACGAAAGGAAATTTCTGAATAGTTGTTGAACAAAAAATCTTCAAAATCACAAGACCTTTCATTTGATATCAAGAAAAAGGGGCTGACCCCTCAAATTAGGGGCACAGAAGGGCGAAAAATCTTTTATCTATAACTTTTTAATGATCAATATTTTGCTATAAATTACTGAAGCAAAAAAGTTCATATTTATATTTTGCGGCTATATATTGTAAAGTTTTGATCATGTGTTACGTAATAAGGGACCTTAATGGGCCAAAATGCTAAATCTTTGACACTTTATATCTCGAAAAGGGGAAATATTTTGATAAGCAATATTGAACAAAAGATGATCAGAATAATGTTTAAAACAATATGCATTCTTTCACTTTATAGACAAATATCTTATTCAAGATCTTGACTAATCTCATCCAAAATCAGACGGAAGACCCACTCGTTGCTCGCAACGAGAACCATCTAGTTATTATTCTTTTTTTTTCCTTACCGATTTTGTGCAGAAGATTTCTCGGAGATCTCTCGATCGATTTGCTTCAAATTTTCAGGGTTAATGCGTTGCTATCTGAAGTTTATAACGCCGCTTCAGTTTTTGAAAAATCACTTCCGGTCAGAAGTTATCGCCCTTTGATCGATTTTTACATAGACCTTGTGTCTGCACAAAAACTCAAAAACGACAAATGCTAGAGTGTTGAAACTTTCAGTGGTGATAGAGGACATGTTCTAGATGTGCACTTTTCAAATTTTCCGGAAGTGCGAAGTATGGAAGCTGGGTAGGGGTCGAAATTTAGGACGTGATTTACGAGTGAATTTTAGAGACATTTCTTATAATAACATTTTAAATAGAAGTATTTTGTTAAAACATATTGAACAAAAAGTCTTCAAAATTACAAGACCTTTTATTTGATATCAAGAAAAAGGGGCTGACCCCTCAAATTAGGGGCTCAGAAGGGCCAAAAGTCTTTCATTTATAACTCTTTAATGATCAATATTTTGTTATAAATTACTGAAGCAAAAATGTTCATTATAACAATTTGCAACTATATATTATAAAATTTTGATCATATGTTACGTAACAAGAGGCCATAAGGGGTCAGAATGCTAAATCTTTGACACATTATATCTCGAAAAGGGGAAATATTTTGATAAGCAATATTGAACAAAAGATGTTCAGAATAATGTTCTAAACAATATACACCCTCTTAATTTTTGCAAGACATCCCCATTAAGGAGTTGGAGGGCTGGCCCCTAAATATTGTTATTCTATATATCTCTTAAACGAAAGGAAATTTCTGAATAGTTGTTGAACAAAAAGTCTTCAAAATCACAAGACCTTTTATTTGATATCAAGAAAGAGGGGCTGACCCCTCAAATTAGGGGCTCAGAAGGGCCAAAAGTCTTTCATCTATAACTCTTTAATGATCAATATTTTGTTATAAATTATTCAAGCAAAAATGTTCATCTTAACAATCTGCAACTATATATTATAAAATTTTGATCATATGTTACGTAATAAGGGGCCATAAGGGGCCAGAATGCTAAATCTTTGACACTTTATATCTCGAAAAGGGGAAATATTTTGATAAGCAATATTGAACAAAAGATGTTCAGAATAATGTTCTAAACAATATACACCCTCTTAATTTTTGCAAGACATCCCCATTAAGGAGTTGGAGGGCTGGCCCCTAAATATTGTTATTCTATATATCTCTTAAACGAAAGGAAATTTCTGAATAGTTGTTGAACAAAAAGTCTTCAAAATCACAAGACCTTTTATTTGATATCAAGAAAAAGGGGCTGACCCCTCAAATTAGGGGCTCAGAAGGGCCAAAAGTCTTTCATCTATAACTCTTTAATGATCAATATTTTGTTATAAATTACTGAAGCAAAAATGTTCATCTTAACAATCTGCAACTATATATTATAAAATTTTGATCATATGTTACGTAATAACGGGTCATAAGGGGCCAGAATGCTAAATCTTTGACACTTTATATCTCGAAAAGGGGAAATATTTTGATAAGCAATATTGAACAAAAGATGTTCAGAATAATGTTCTAAACAATATACACCCTCTTAATTTTTGCAAGACATCCCCATTAAGGATTTGGAGGGGTGGTCCCTAAATATTGTTATTCTATAATTCTCTTAAACGAAAGGAAATTTCTGAATAGTTGTTGAAAAAAAAGTCTTCAAAATCACAAGACCTTTTATTTGATATCAAGAAAAAGGGGCTGACCCCTCAAATTAGGGGCTCAGAAGGGCCAAAAGTCTTTCATCTATAACTCTTTAATGATCAATATTTTGTTATAAATTATTGAAGTAAAAATGTTCATCTTAACAATCTGCAACTATATATTATAAAATTTTGATCATATGTTACGTAATAAGGGGCCATAAGGGGCCAGAATGCTAAATCTTTGACACTTTATATCTCGAAAAGGGGAAATATTTTGATAAGCAATATTGAACAAAAGATGTTCAGAATAATGTTCTAAACAATATACACCCTCTTAATTTTTGCAAGACATCCCCATTAAGGAGTTGGAGGGCTGGCCCCTAAATATTGCAATTCAGCATATCTCGAAAACGAAAATAGATTTCTGAATAGTTGTTGAACAAAAAATCTTCAAAATCACAAGACCTTTCAATTGATATCAAGAAAAAAGGGCTGATCCCTTAAATTAGGGGCTCAGGGGGCCCAAAATTCTTTCATGTATAACTTTTGAACGATCAATATTTTGTTATAAATTACTGAAGCAAAAATGTTCATCTCAATGATTTGCAACTATTTTGTTTAAAATTTTGATCATATGTTACGTAATAAGGGGCAAAAAGGGGCCAGAATGCTAATTCTTTGACGCTTTATATCTCAATAAGGGGGAATATTTTGAAAAGCAATATTGAACAAAAGATGTTCAGAATAATGTTCTAAACAATATGCAACCTTTCAATTTTTCTAAAACGACCCCATTAAGGACTTGAAGGGCTGGCCCCTAAATATTATAATTCAGCATATCTCGAAAACGAAAATAGATTTCTGAATAGTTGTTGAACAAAAAGTCTTCAAAATCACAAGACCTTTCATTTGATATCAAGAAAAAGGGGCTGACCCCTCAAATTAGGGGCTCAGAGGGGCCAAAAGTCTTTCATCTTTAACTCTTTAACGATCAATAATTTGTAGTACATTACTGAAGCAAACATGCTTATCTTAACGATGTACAACAATTTATGATAAGATACTGATCATACGTTACGTAACAAGGGTTCAAAAGGGGCCAGAATGCTGAATCTTTGACGCTTTATATCTCTTAAAGGGGGAATATTTTGATAAGCAATATTAAACAAAAGATGGTCAGAATAATGTTCTAAACAATATGCACCCTTTCAATTTTTGTCAAACGGCCCCATTTAGGACTTTTAGGGATGACCCTTAAATATTTCCATTCAGCATATCTCCACAACGAAAAGAAATCTCTGAATATTTCTTGAAGAAAACGTTTTTAAAATCACAAGACCTTTCAATTGCTATCAAGAAAAAGGGGCTGACCCCTAAAACTAGGGGCTCAGAGTGGCCAAAAGCATGTCATCTATAGCTCTTTGATAATGTTATATAAATCAAAAGAATGAAATCTAATTAGGGAAGTCTATAAATTATTATCTTTTGACAAAGATCATAGTCAAAATCATATCTCATCTTTTCGAAAAATCGGACGGAAGACCTACTCGTTGCTCGCAACGAGATCTCATCTAGTTATTATTATTATTATTCTTACCGATTTTGTGCACGCAAGTTCTCAGTAACGTCTTGGCCGATTTTCATGAAACTTTCAGATCTGATAGGTATTGATCTGAACCTTATTGGAAATTTTTTTCGTTGATGACGTCACTTTCCATCTCGAGATATTTAGGATTTTCTGATTTTCAGAGGGTCGGCTTGTCCTGGAAACTCCTCCGAAACG
This sequence comes from Saccostrea echinata, assembly GCF_033153115.1. NCBI lineage: Eukaryota > Metazoa > Mollusca > Bivalvia > Ostreida > Ostreidae > Saccostrea > Saccostrea echinata. Next base: position 9,523,268 of record NW_026889776.1, on the reverse strand, counting down.
ACTTAAGATATTGAGTCACGATTTTCAGTGAAGGTAGGGGAAGGTTTGTAGATTTGCAGGCAGGTGTCCAAATCTCTCTAGCGCAAAAGGCGCCGAAGCTCGGTAGGGCTCAAAAAATGTCTCAGAAACATCTCACAAAATTTTACACCTTTTCTTTTATATCTTTACACATGTTAAAAAATTGTTAAAACATATAAAAGAAAAGTTGTGCAGAATGATACGACCTTTCATTTTATATCAAGAAAAAGGGGCTGACCCCTCAAATTAGGGGCTGAGCAGGGCCAAAAGTCTTCCATCTTTAACTCTTTAACGATCAGTAATTTGTAATACATTACTGAAGCAAAGATGTTTATCTCAACAATTTACAACAATATATGATAAGATTCTGATCATATGTTACGTAATAAAGGGTCAAAAGGGGCCAGAATACTAAATCTTTGATGCTTTATATCTCGAAAAGGGGGAATATTTTGATAAGCAATACTGAACAAAAAATGATCAGAATAATGTACTTAACAATATGCACCCTTTCAATTTTTCTCAAACGGCCCCATAAAGGACTTGGAGGGGTGGCCCCTAAATATTTCCATTCAGCATATCTCCATAACGAAAAGAAATCTCTGAATAGTTGTTGAACAAAAAGTCTTCAAAATCACCAGACCTTTCATTTGATATCAAGAAAAAGGAGCTGACCCTTCAAATTAGGGGCTCAGAGGGGGCCAAAAATCTTTCATTTTTAACTTTTTAACGATCAATAATTTGTAATACATTACTGAAGCAAAGATGTTTATCTTAACGATTTACAACAATATATGATAAGATTTTGATCATATGTTACGTAATAAAGGGTCAAAAGGGGCCAGAATGCTAAATCTTTGACGCTTTATATCTCGAAAAGGGGGAATATTTTGATAAGCAATACTGAACAAAAGATGGTCAGAATAATGTTCTAAACAATATGCACCCTTTCAAATTTTGTCAAACGACCCCATTAAGGACTTCGAGGGGTGGCCCCTAAATATTTCCATTCAGCATATCTCCATAACGAAAAGAAATCTCTGAATAGTTGTTGAACAAAAAGTCTTCAAAATCACCAGACCTTTCATTTGATATCAAGAAAAAGGAGCTGACCCTTCAAATTAGGGGCTCAGAGGGGCCAAAAGTCTTTCATTTTTAACTCTTTAACGATCAGTAATTTGCAATACATTACTGAAGCAAAGTTGTTTATCTTAACGATTTACAACAATATGTGATAAGATTCTGATCATATGTTACGTAATAAAGGGTCAAAAGGGGCCAGAATACTAAATCTTTGACGCTTTATATCTCGAAAAGGGGGAATATTTTGATAAGCAATACTGAACAAAAGATGGTCAGAATAATGTTCTTTACAATATACACTCTTTCTATCTTTGTCAAACGGCCCCATTAAGGATTTGGAGGGGTGGCCCCTAAATATTTCCATTCAACATATCTCCACAACGAAAGGAAATCTCTGAATAGTTGTTAAACAAAAAGTCTTCAAAATCACAAGACCTTTTATTTGATATCAAGAAAAAGGGGCTGACCCCTCAAACTAGGGGCTCAGAGGGGCCAGAAGTCTGTCATCTATAGCTCTGATAATGTTATAAAAATCAAAAGAATGAAATCTAATTAGAGAAGTCTATATATTATTATCTTTTAACAAAGTTCATAGTCAAAATCATATCTCATCTTATCGAAAAATCGGACGGAAGACCTACTCGTTGCTCGCAACGAGATCTCATCTAGTTATTATTATTATTCTTACCGATTTTGTGCACGCAAGTTCTCGGTAACGTCTTGGCCGATTTTCATGAAACTTTCAGGTCTGATAGGTATTGATCTGAACCTTATTGGAAATTTTTTCCGATGATGACGTCACTTTCCATCTCGAGATATTAAGGATTTTCTGATTTTTAGAGGGTCGGCTTGTCCTGGAAACTCCTCCGAAACGACTTAAGATATTGAGTCAAGATTTTCAGTGAAGGTAGGGGAAGGTTTGTAGATTTGCAGGCAGGTGTCCGAATCTCTCTAGCGCAAAAGGCGCCGAAGCTCGGTTGGGCTAAAAAAATGTCTCGGAAACATCTCACAAAATTTTACACCTTTTCTTTCATATCTTCATACATGTTAAGAATTTGTTAAAACATATAGAAAAAAAGTTGTGCAGAATGATACGACCTTTCATTTGATATCAAGAAAAAGGGGCTGACCCCTCAAATTAGGGGCTGAGAGGGGCCAAAATACTTTAATCTTTAACTCTTTAACGATCAATATTTTGTAATACATTACTGAAGCAAAGATGTTTATCTTAATGATTTACAACAATATATAATAATATTTTTATCATATGTTACGTAATAAGGGGTCACAAGGGGCCACAATTCTAAATCTTTGACGCTTTATATCTCGAAAAGGGAGAATATTTTGATAAGCAATACTGAACAAAAGATGGTCAGAATAATGTTCTAAACAAGATGCACCCTTTCAATTTTTGTCAAACGGCCCCATTAAGGACTTGGAGGGGTGGCCCCTAAATATTTCCATTCAGCATATCTCCACAACGAAAAGAAATCTCTGAATAGTTGTTGAACAAAAAGTCTTCAAAATCACAAGACCTTTCATTTGATATCAAGAAAAAGGGGCTGACCCCTCAAATTAGGGGCTGAGAGGGGCCAAAATACTTTAATCTTTAACTCTTTAACGATCAATATTTTGTAATACATTACTGAAGCAAAGATGTTTATCTTAATGATTTACAACAATATATAATAATATTTTTATCATATGTTACGTAATAAGGGGTCACAAGGGGCCACAATTCTAAATCTTTGACGCTTTATATCTCGAAAAGGGAGAATATTTTGATAAGCAATACTGAACAAAAGATGGTCAGAATAATGTTCTAAACAAGATGCACCCTTTCAATTTTTGTCAAACGGCCCCATTAAGGACTTGGAGGGGTGGCCCCTAAATATTTCCATTCAGCATATCTCCACAACGAAAAGAAATCTCTGAATAGTTGTTGAACAAAAAGTCTTCAAAATCACAAGACCTTTCATTTGATATCAAGAAAAAGGGGCTGACCCCTCAAATTAGGGGCTCAGGGGGGCCAAAAGTCTTTCATCTATAACTCTTTAACGATCAATAATTTGTAATACATTATTGAAGCAAAGATGCTTATCTTAACGATTTACAACAATATATGATAAGATTCTGATCATATGTTACGTAATAAGGGGTCACAAGGGGCCAGAATGCTAAATCTTTGACGCTTTATATCTCGAAAACGGAGAATATTTTGATAAGCAATACTGAACAAAAGATGGTCAGAATAATGTTCTAAACAAGATGTACCCTTTCAATTTTTGTCAAACGGCCCCATTAAGGAGTTGGAGGGATATCATAGAATGGAAATATTAAGAATATCAAGAAGTTATCGCCCTTTTATCAAAATTTAGAGGACCTCCTTGTCTGTGATGGAACTCAAAAACGGCTTAAGCTAGAGCGCTGAAATTTTTAGTGATGATAGAGGACATGTTGCCATTATGCACCTGGGTATACATATTTTCCGGAAGTGCCTAGTATGGAAGCTCGGTAGGGGTCGAAATTTAGGACACGAATCATGAGTGAATTTCTGAGACATTTTGTATCATATCTTCCAAAGTATAATTATTTTGCTAAAACATACTGAACAATATTTGTGCAGAATGACAAGATCTTTAATACGATATCAAGAAAAAAGGGCTGTCTTATCACATTAGGGGCCGAGAGGGGCCGAAAGTATTAAATCAATAACTCTTTAGCGATCAATATTTTGGTATACATTACTGAAACAAAAATGTTTATCTTAACAATTTACAACTATATATTATAATATTTATGTCATATGTTACATAATTAGGAGCCATAAGGGGCCAGAATGCTTAATTTTTGACGATTTATATCTCGAAAAGGGGAAACATTTTGAAAAGCAATATTGAACAAAAGTTGTTTAGAATGATGTTCTCAACAATGTGCATCCTTTTAATTTTTCCTAAACAGTCCCTATAAGGACTTAAAGGGACGGCCCCTTAATATTTCAAGTCTACAAATCTCGAAAATGAAACGAAATTTCTGAATAGTTGTTGAACAGAAAGTCTTCAAAATTACAAGACCTTTCATGTGATATCAAGAAAAAGGGGCTGACCCCTAAAATTAGGGGCTCAGAAGTGCCAAAATTCTTTCATCTATAACTCTTTAATGATGAATATTTTGTTATAAATTACTGAAGCAAAAATGTTTATCTTAAAGTTCTGCAACTATATATTATAAAACTTTGATTATATGTTACGTAATAAGGGGTCAAAAGGGGCCAGAATGCTAAATTTTTGACACCTCGAACAAGGGGAAATATTTTGATAAGCAATAATGAACAAAAGAACCTCAGAATAATGTTTTAAACAATATGCATCCTTTCACTTTTTACAGACGAATATCTCAGTCAAGATCTTGACTAATTATTATTCTTTTTTTTCTTTACAAAATTTGTGCAGAAGATTTCTCGGAGACGGCTCGTTCGATTTTATTCAAATTTTCATGGTAGGTGCGTTGACATCTGAAGTTAATTCCGGCAATATCGTTTTCTGAAAATCACTTCCGGTCGGAAGTTACCGCCCTTTTATTAAAATTCATAGGACCTACTTGTCTGCGATGGAACTCAAAAACGGCTTAAGCTAGAGTGCTGAAAATTTCAGTGATGATAGAGGACATGTTACCATTATGCACCTGGGTTTCGATATTTTCCGAAAGTGCCTAGTATGGAAGCCCGGTAGGGGTCGAAATTTAGGACACGAATCATGAATGAATTTTTGAGACATTTTGTATCATATCTTTTAAAGTATAATTATTTTGCTAAAACATATTGAACAAAATTTGTGCAGAATGACAAGATCTGTAACATGATATCAAGAAAAAAGAGCTGACTTGTCACATTAGGGGCCAATAGGGGCCAAAAGTCTGATATCGATAACTCTTAAACAAGCTATATTTTTGTATACATTACAAAAGCAAAAATATTTATCTTAACAATTTACAACTATATATTATGATGTTTACGTCGTATGGCACATAATTAGGGGCCAGAAGGGGCCAGAATGCTTAATCTTTGACGCTTTATATCTCGAAAAGGGGAAACATTTTGAAAAGCAATATTGAACAAAAGTTGTTTAGAATGATGGTCTCAACAATGTGCATCCTTTTAATTTTTCCTAAACAGCCCCTATAAGGACTTAAAGGGGCGGCCCCTTAATATTTCAAGTCTACATATCTCGAAAACGAAACGAAACTTCTGAATAGTTGTTGAACAAAAAGTCTTCAGATTTACAAGACCTTTCATGTGATATCAAGAAAAAGGGGCTGGCCCCTCAAATTAGGGGCTCAGAGGGGCCAAAAGTCTTTCACCTTTAACACTTTAACGTTAAATGATTTCATATTAATTATTGAAACAAAAATGTTCACCTTCACAATCTGCAACCATATATTTTAAAATTTCATCAAATATCACGTAATTAGGGGCCATAAGGGGCCAGAATGCTTAATCTTTGACGATTTATATCTCCAAAAGGGGAAACATTTTGAAAAGCATTATTGAAGAAAAGTTGTTTAAAATGATGTTCTCAACAATGTGCATCCTTTTAATTTTTCCTAAACAGCCCCAATAAGGACTTAAAGGGACTGCCCCTAAAACTTTCAAGTCTACATATCTTGAAAACGAAACGAAACTTCTGAATACTTGTTGAACAAAAAGTCTTCAGAATTACAAAACCTTTCATGTGATGTCAAGAAAAAGGGGCTGACCCCTCAAATTAGGGGCTCAGAGGGGCCAAAAGTCTTTCACCTATAACTCTTTAACGTTAAATATTTTGATATTAACTATTGAAGCAAAAATGTTCATCTTCACGATCTGCAACTATATATCTTAAAATTTTCATCAAATATTACGTAATTAAGGGCCAGAAGGGGCCAGAATGTTAAATCTTTGACGCATTATATCTCCAAAAGGGGAAACATTTTGAAAAGCAATATTGAACAAAAGTTGATTAGAATTATGTTTTAAATAATATACATCCTTTGAATTTTTCCTAAACTGCCCCTTTAAGGACTTAAAGGGACGGCCTAAATATTTCAAGTCTACATATCTCGAAAACGAAACAAAACTTCTGAATACTTGTTGAACAAAAAGTCTTCAGAATGACAAGACCTTTCATGTGATATCAAGAAAAAGGGGCTGACCCCTCGAAATAAGGGCTCGGAGGGGCCAAAAATCTTTCATCTATAACCCTTTTACAGTAATGTTCATCTTCACGATCTGCTACTATAGATATTTTAAAATCTTCATCAAATGTGGCGTTTTTAGGTGCCATAATGATCAAAAACATAGCTGAAGCAAATTGTACGTTTTCACTATTTATATATTTATGAACGAAAATCTCAGTCAAATTCGTATCTCATCTTATCAAATATCGGACGGAAGACCCACTCGTTGCTCGCAACGAGATCGCATCTAGTTATTATTATTAGGGTCTTCCGTCTTCAGCGGAAGACCCTTCTTTTATTCTTCGGTTTCTTTTTTACCTTTATTATTATTAGGGTCTTCCGTCTTCAGCGGAAGACCCTTCTATTATTCTTATGTTTCTTTTTCAATTTTCTTATTAGGGTCTTCCGTCTTCAGCGGAAGACCCTTCTATTATTCTTATGTTTCTTTTTCAAGCTTCTTCTTATTATTATTCTTTTTTTCTGCACAAATTTTGTGCAGACGATTTCTCTGAGATGGATCGATGGATTTGCTTCTGATTTTCAAGATTGTTGCTAGGTTATCTGAAGTTAATTCCGGCTAAACAATTTTTAGAAATTCACTTCCGGTCCTGAGTTATCGTCCTTTTATCAAAATTTAGAGGACCTCCTTGTCTGCGATGGAACTCAAAAACGGCTTAAGCTAGAGCGCTGAAATTTTCAGTGATGATAGAGGACATGTTGCCATTTTGCACCTGGGTTTGGATATTTTCCGGAAATGCCTAGTATGGAAGCTCGGTAGGGGTCGAAATTTAGGACACGAATCATGAGTGAATTTTTGAGACATTCTGTACCATATCTTTCCAAGTATAATTATTTTGTTAAAACATATTGAACAATATTTGTGCAGAATGACAAGATCTTTAATATGATATCAAGAAAAAAGGGCTGACTTGTCATATTAGGGGCCGAGAGGGGCCAAGTATTAAGTCAATAACTCTTTAACAATCAATATTTTGGTATACATTACTGAAGCAAAAATGTTTATCTTAACAATTAACAACCATATATTATGATATATACATCATATGTTACATAATTAAGGTCCATCTGGGGCCAGAATGCCAAATCTTTGGCACTCTATATCTCGAAAGTGGGAAATATTTTGATAAGCAATATTGAATAAAAGATGCTCAAAAAAATGTTCTAAACAATATCTAACCTTTCGATTTTTGCTAAACGTCCCCATTAAGGAGTTGAAGGGCTGGCCCCTAAATATATCTTTTGCATATATCTCGGAAACGAAAAAAAATTTCTGAATAGTTGTTGAACAAAAAGTGTTCAAAATCATAAGAGCTTTAAAATGGTATGAAGAAAAAGGGGCTGACTCCTCAAAATAGGGGCCGAGAGGGGCCAAAAGTCTTTAATCAATATCTTCTTAATGGTCAATATTTTGCAATTCATTCCTGAAGCAAAAATGTTTATCTGAACAATTTACAACTATATAATATAAAATTTTTTCATATGTTATATAATAAGGGGCCACAAGGGGCTAGAATGCCAGATCATTGGCACTCTATATCTCGAAAGTGGAAAATATTTTGATAAGCAATATTGAATAAAAGATGTTCAAAATAGTGTTGTAAACAATATGTAACCTTTCATTTTTTGCTAAACGTCCCTATTAAGGAGTTGAAGGGCCGGCCCCTAAATACTTCTTTTGCAGATATCTCAAAAACGAAAAAGAATTTCTGACTAGTCGTTGAACAAAAAGTGTTCAGAATCGTAAGAGCTTTAAAGTGATATGAAGAAAAAGGGCTGGACCCTCAAAATAGGGGTTGGGAGGGGCCGAAAGTCTTTGAAAATAACACTTTAACGATCAATATTTTTTAATGCATTACTGAAGCAAAAATGTTCATCTCAACAATTTACAACTATATATTATGATATTATGATATTTACATCATATGTTACATAATTAGGCGCCAAGAGGGGCCAGAATGCTAAATCTTTGACGCTCTATATCTCAAAAGTGGGAAATATTTTGATAAGCAATATTGAACAAAAGATGTTCAAAATAGTGTTCTAAACAATATGCAACCTTTCATTTTTTGCTAAACGTCCCTATTAAGGAGTTGAAGGGCCGGCCCCCAAATACTTCTTTTGCAAATATCTCAAAAACGAAAAAGAATTTCTGACTAGTTGTTGAACAAAAAGTGTTCAGAATCATAAGAGCTTTAAAGTGATATGAAGAAAAAGGACTGGACCCTCAATATAGGGGCTTCGAGGGGCCGAAAGTCTTTGAACAATTACTCTTTAACGATCAATATTCTGTAATGCATTACTGAAGCAAAATGTATATCTCAGCAATTTACAACTATATATTATGATATTCACATCATATGTTACATAATTAGGGGCCAAGAGGGGCCAGAATGCTAAATCTTTGACGCTTTATATTTCAAAAGTGGGAAATATTTTGATAAGCTATATTGAACAAAAGATGTTCAAAATAATATTCTAAACAATATGCGACCTTTTCATTTTTGCTAAAAGTAGCCATTAAGGAGTTGAAGGGTAGGCCCCTAAATGTATCCTTCGCATATATTTTGGAAACGAAAAAGAATTTTTTGAATAGTTGTTCAACAAAAAGTGTTCAAAACCATGAGAGCTTTAAGGTGATATAAAGAAAAAGGGTCTGACCCCTTAAATTAGGGGCCGAGAGGGGCCGAAAATATACAATCAATAACTATTTAATGATCAATATTTTGTAATATATTATTGAAGCGAAATAATTCATCTTCACACACTTTATCTAAATAACATGATGTTGATATCATATATTACGCAATAAGGGGTGCTTAGGGGGCCAGATTCCATAATCTTTGGCGCAATATATCTCGAAAAGGAAGAATATTTTGATAGACAGTATTGAACAAAAGACGTTCAAAATAATATTCTGAACAATAAGCACTCTTTGAATTTTTGCTAGACGTTCCCATTTAGGACTTGAAGGGCCGGCCCTTAATGTTTCTTTTGCATATATCCCGAAAACAAAAAAGAATTTCTGAGTAGGTGTTGAACAAAAAGTGTTCAAAATCATGAGAGCTTTAAGATGATATCAAGTAAAAGGGACTGACCTCTCACTATAGGAGCCAAGAAGGGCCGAAAGTCTTTAATCTATAACCCTTTAATGATCAATATTTTGTTAAACATTATTAAAGCAAAATTGTTCGTCTTAACAATATATTTATATCATTATATTTGAACGAAAATCTCAGTCAAATTCTTATCTCATTTTATCAAAAATCGGACGGAAGACCCACTCGTTGCTCGCAACGAGATCTCATCTAGTTATTATTATTATTAGGGTCTTCCGTCTTCAACGGAAGACCCTTCTATTAGGGTCTTCCGTCTTCAGCGGCAGACCCTTCTATTATTCTTCGGTTTCTTTTTTACCTTTATTATTATTAGGGTCTTCCGTCTTCAGCGGAAGACCCTTCTATTATTCTTCGGTTTCTTTTTTACCTTTATTAGGGTCTTCCGTCTTCAGCTGAAGACCCTTCTATTATTCTTCGGTTTCTTTTTTACCTTTATTAGGGTCTTCCGTCTTCAGCGGAAGACCCTTCTATTATTCTTCGGTTTCTTTTTTACCTTTATTAGGGTCTTCCGTCTTCAGCGGAAGACCCTTCTATTATTCTTAGGTTTCTTTTTTACCTTTATTATTATTATTATTATTATAATTATTCTTTTTTCTCCTTACAAAATTTGTGCAGAGGATTTCTCGGAGATGGCTCGTTCGATTTTATTCAAATTTTCAAGGTAGATGCATTGACATCTGAAGTTAATTCCGGCAAGTCTGTTAGGGGATATTTACTTCCGGTCGAGAGTTATCGCCCTTTTATTAAAATCCAGAGGACCTCCTTGTCTGCGATGGAACACAAAAACGGCTTAAGCTAGAGCGCTGAAATTTTCAGTGATGATAGAGGACATGTTGCCATATTGCACCTGGGTTAAGAAATTTTCCGGAAGTGCCTAGTATGGAAGCTCGGTAGGGGTCGAAATTTAGGACACGAATCATGAGTGAATTTTTGAGACATTTTGTATCATATCTTTTAAAGTATAATTATTTTGTTAAAACATGTTGAACAATATTTGTGCAGAATAAAAAGATCTGTAACATGATATCAAGAAAAAAGGGCTGACTCATCACATTAGGGGCCAATAGGGGCCGAAAGTCTTTAATCGATAACTCTTAAACAAGCAATATTTTTGTATACATTACTGAAGCAAAATTATTTATCTTAACAAACTACAACTATATATTATGATTTTTACGTCATATGTTACATAAATAAGGGCCACAAGGGGCCAGAATGCTTTATCTTTGAGGCTTTATATCTCGAAAAGGGGAAACATTTTGAAAAGTAATATTGAACAAAAGTTGCTTAGAATGATGATCTAAACAATGTGCATCCTTTGAATTTTTCCTAAACAGCCCCTATAAGGACTTTAAGGGACGGCCCCTAAATATTTCAAGTCTACATATCTCGAAAACGAAACGAAACTTCTGAATAGTTGTTGAACAAAAAGTCTTCAGAATTACAAGACCTTTCAAGTGATATCAAGAAAAAGGGGCTGATCCCTCAAATTAGGGGCTCAGAGGGGCCAAAAGTCTTTCATCTATAACTCCTTAACGTTAAATATTTTGATATTAAATATTGAAGCAAAATTGTTCATCTTCACAATCTGCAACTATATATCTTAAAATTTTCTTCAAATATTACGTAATTAGGGGCCATAAGGGGCCAGAATGCTTTATCTTTGAAGCTCTATATCTCGAAAAGGAGAAACATTTTGAAAAGCAATATTGAACAAAACTTGTTTAGAATGATGGTCTCAACAATGTGCATCCTTTTAATTTTTCCTAAACAGTCCCTATAAGGACTTAAAGGGACGGCCCCTAAATATTTCAAGTCTACATATCTCGAAAACGAAACGAAACTTCTGAATAGTTGTTGAACAGAAAGTCTTCAAAATTACAAGACCTTTCAAGTAATATCAAGAAAAAGGGACTGATCCCTCAAATTAGGGGCTCAGAGGGGCCAAAAGTCTTTCATCTATAACTCCTTAACGTTAAATATTTTGATATTAAATATTGAAGCAAAAATGTTCATCTTCACAATCTGCAACTATATATCTTAAAATTTTCTTCAAATATTACGTAATTAGGGGCCATAAGGGGCCAGAATGCTTTATCTTTGAAGCTCTATATCTCAAAAAGGGGGGACATTTTGAAAAGCAATATTGAACAAAAGTTGTTTAGAATGATGATTTGAACAATGTGCATCCTTTGAATTTTTCCTAAACAGCCCCTATAAGGACTTAAAGGGACGGCCCCTAAATATTTCAGGTCTACATATCTCGAAAATGAAACGAAACTTCTGAATAGTCGTTGAACAAAAAGTCTTCAGAATCACAAGACCTTTCAAGTGATATCAAGAAAAAGGGGCTGACCCCTCAAATTAGGGGCTCAGAGGGGCCAAAAGTCTTTCATCTATAACTCCTTAACGTTAAATATTTTGATATTAATTATTGAAGCAAAAATGTTCATCTTCCCAATCTGCATCTATATATCTTAAAATTTTATAAAAAATTTCGTAATTAGGGGCCAAAAGGGGCCAGAATGTTAAATCTTTGACGCAAGCTCGTCTAGTAATTATTAATTTCTTTAACCTTTCTGAGCAGAAATCTCTTGAAATGCCTCTGTTTATTGGATCTTTCCACCTATCTGTATGACCTTGACCTTTGACCTTGACCTTTGTCCTTGATACATGACCTTGACATTAAGGTCAGAATGTTTACTGAGGAAGTGGACAGTTGATTACAACTCCCAATGTGTAACAGGCTAAGGATTATTATATAACCCCCCCTTTTTTTTCGTGGAAAAAAATGACAGCAGTTGCAACATGCAATATCTCTCTAGAATTGAATTCACACATCGGATCGACACGAAACTTTAGAGAACTGTAGCTGAGACTCCAAAGTAACTTCCTGTAGAGTTTTATGGTCTTTCTCTGAAAAATGTAGAAATTACATTTTTTTCCGGAAAAACTTCAAAGAAAAAAATCATCCCGGGAGCAATGTGAAATCTTTCTCTTAGTTTCAAATCACACTTCAGATAGATATAAGATTTCAGGGAGTTGTAGCTAAGAACCTACTGGAACTTTCTTAAGTTTTATTGTCCTTCTCTCCCTCTCTCCAAAAAAAAAAAAAAAAGAATAATGAAAATTATCGGCAAACATGACTTTGGGTTAAATTTCAAACTAAGGACATGCATCCAGCTACAGTAGCAGGTTAAAACATAGAACGTAAAGAATTTTTTTTTAAATGACCTTGACCTTTGACCTTGACCCAAAGGTCACAATCAAGCTTAAGGATGTGGAAGTAGTTACAATTGTTAGTTAAAAAGAAACATAAAATAAATAACTCACCTCCCCCCCCCCCTTTCTTAAAAAAAAATCACATCAACAACAACGTAGAATATTTCTGTAAAATTCAAACCAGACCTCGGATCGACACCAAATTTGGTTCCAATTGAATATAGACCTCAGAGAAACTTTCTGGAAAGTTTTACGGTGAGTTTTATAAGTATATAGAAGTCATGAAGCTTCACGGCAAAAACTACAAGTTCTGTTGTGTTTGAAATTAAAGTGCAGGTGAACGAAGAAATGATCTTAACCTTTTATTGGCTATTTCTTCAGATGTCGTTAATAGCATTCGATTCTCCTGATATGATATGACATTTTAATAACGAGCATTCTCTCTTTCTTTTACATGTGGAATTTATTTGATTTTTATTTAGAATTAATCAGTTTCCAGAAATAGCGATGTTCGATATATTAAAAACAAATCTCGCTTTCATTGTCCTGTTTCCCTTCTAAAAATGCATGTTGGGAGTTTAATTTGTGCTACATATATTTAATATAACCCAAAGAAATGCTTATTTAAATGTTTCTTATCTATTTCAGGATATTCAGTCAGAAATGCTAAAATCCGAACCCGATCTTGAAAGCTTTCAACAAAGCTACATGTATTTACAAAAAAATCAGCATGCTCACAATATCGATGAATCGGGCCACAGTCCACTAATACATTTTCATTAGGGAACAGTGTTAACGTTTTCTCACGCAGCCCGTCCCTTCTTATTTTATATACTGCTTGCAAGTTCAGGAACTATTTCCTTTTACGGAACTTCTTTCTTCCCCTACCGATTCTAAAAATACGCTTGCATCTATTCTATAGTCCTAAACATTTTAACTTGCTACTGTTGTCGGAATGCGTGGCCTAATGGTTAGCGCACCTGCCTTTCAACCCAAGGGTTTTGAGTTCGATCCCTGCTTGAAGAGCAATTTTTTTTTTAAATAGACTTTTACGGAAACATCCAAAAATGTTTAACGACTAGTAATTTGTCTAGGAGAAATGATTTCTCTTATGTTTTATCAAGGTCTTTCGTCTTCAGCGGAAGACCCTTCTATTATTCTTCGGTTTCCTTTTCACCTTTATTAGGGTCTTCCGTCTTCAGCGGAAGACCCTTCTATTATTCTTCGGTTTCTTTTTCACTTTTATTAGGGTCTTCCGTCTTCAGCGGAAGACCCTTCTATTATTCTTAGGTTTCTTTTTTACCTTTATTAGGGTCTTCCGTCTTCAGCGGAAGACCCTTCTATTATTCTTAGGTTTCTTTTTTACCTTTATTAGGGTCTTCCGTCTTCAGCGGAAGACCCTTCTATTATTCTTATGTTTCTTTTTCAAGCTTATTAGGGTCTTCCGTCTTCAGCGGAAGACCCTTCTATTATTCTTCGGTTTCTTTTTCACTTTTATTATTATTATTTTTATTCTTTTTTCTTCTTTCAAATTTTGTGCAGACGATTTCTCGGAGATGGCTCGTTCAATTTCATTCAAATTTTTATGGTAAATGCGTTGACATCTGAAGTTGATTCCGGCCATTCCGTTAAGGGATATTAACTTCCGGTCGGAAGTTATCGCCCTTTTATCAAAATTTAGAGGACCTCCTTGTCTGCGATGGAACTCAAAAACGGCTTAAGCTAGAGCGCTGAAATTTTCAGTGATGATAGAGGACATGTTGCCATTTTGCACCTGGGTTTGGATATTTTCCGGAAGTGCCTAGTATGGAAGCTCGGTAGGGGTCGAAATTTAGGACACGAAACATGAGTGAATTTTTGAGACATTTTGTATCATATCTTTTAAAGTATAATTATTTTGTTAAAACATACTGAACAATATTTGTGCAGAATGACAAGATCTTTAATATGATATCAAGAGAAAAGGGCTGACTTGTCATATTAGGGGCCGAGAGGGGCCAAAAGTATTAAATCAATAACTCTTTAACGATCAATATTTTGGTATACATTACTGAAGCAAAAATGTTTATCTTAACAATTTACAAGTATTTATTATAATATTTATGTCATATGTTACATAATTAGGGGCCATGAGGGGCCAGAATGCTAAATCTTTGACGCTTTATATCTTAAAAGTGGGAAATATTTTGATAAGCAATATTGAACAAAATATGTTTAAAATAATGTTCTAAACAATATGCAACCTTTCATTTTTTGCTAAACGTCCCCATTAAGGAGTTGAAGGACCGGCCCCTAAATTCTTCTTTTGCAAATATCTCAGAAACGAAAAAGAATTTCTGACTAATTGTTGAACAAAAAGTGTTCAAAATCATAAGAGCTTTAAAATGATGTGAAAAAAAGGGGCTGGACCCTCAAAATAGGGGCTGAGAGGGGCCGAAAGTCTTTGATCAATTACTCTTTAACGATCAATATTTTGTAATGCATTACTGAAGCAAAATTGTTTATCTCAACACTTTACAACTATATATTATGATATTCACATCAAATGTTACATAATTAGGGGCCATAAGGGGCCAGAATGCTAAATCTTTGACGCTTTATATCTTAAAAGTGGGAAATATTTTGATAAGCAATATTGAACAAAATATGTTTAAAATAATGTTCTAAACAATATGCAACCTTTCATTTTTTGCTAAACGTCCCCATTAAGGAGTTGAAGGACCGGCCCCTAAATTCTTCTTTTGCAAATATCTCAGAAACGAAAAAGAATTTCTGACTAATTGTTGAACAAAAAGTGTTCAAAATCATAAGAGCTTTAAAATAATGTGAAGAAAAAGGGGCTGGACCCTCAAAATAGGGGCTGAGAGGGGCCGAAAGTCTGATCAATTACTCTTTAACGATCAATATTTTGTAATGCATTACTGAAGCAAAAATGTTTATCTCAACACTTTACAACTATATATTATGATATTCACATCAAATGTTACATAATTAAGGGCCATAAGGGGCCAGAATGCTAAATCTTTGACGCTTTATATCTTAAAACTATGAAATATTTTGATGAGCAATATTGAACAAAAGATGTTCAAAATAATGTTATAAACAATATGCAACCTTTCATTTTTTGTTAAACGTCCCCATAAAGTAGTTGAAGGACCGGCCCCTAAGTATATCCTTCGCATATATTTTGGAAACGAAAAAGAATTTTTGAATAGTTGTTGAACAAAAAATGTTCAAAATCATGAGAGCTTTAAGGTGATATCAATGAAAAGGGTCTGACCCCTTAAATGAAGGGCCGAGAGGGGCCAAAAGTATACAATCAATAACTCTTTAATGATCAATATTTTGTAATATATTACTGAAGCGAAATAGTTCATCTTCAAACACTTTTTCTAAATAACATGACGTTGATATATGTTACGCAATAAGGGGTCTTTAGGGGGCCAGATTGCATAATCTTTGGCACAGTATATCTCGAAAAGGAAGAATATTTTGATAAACAGTATTGAACAAAAGACGTTCAAAATAATATTCTGAACAATATGCATTCTTTCAATTTTTGCTAGACGTCCCCATTTAGGACTTGAAGGACCGGCCCTTAATATTTCTTTTGCATATATCCCGAAAACAAAAAAGAATTTCTGAATAGTTGTTGAACAAAAAGTGTTCAAAATCATGAGAGCTTTAAGGTGATATCAAGAAAAAGTGGCTGACCTCTCACATTAGGGGCCAAGAAGGACCGAAGGTCTTTAATCTATAACCCTTTAATGATCAATATTTTGTTCAACATTACGGTATTAAAGCAAAATTGTTCGTCTTAACAATTTATTTATATCATTATATTTGATCGAAAATCTCAGTCAAGTTCTTATCTCATCTTATCAAAAATCGGACGGAAGACCCACTCGTTGCTCGCAACGAGATCTCATCTAGTTATTATTATTATTATTCTTTTTTTTCTTTACAAAATTTGTGCAGAAGATTTCTCGGAGATGGCTCGTTCGATTTTCTTCAAATTTTCATGGTAGATGCCTTGACATCTGAAGTTAATTCCGGCAATTTCGTTAAGGAATATTTACTTCCGGTCAGAAGTTATCGCCCTTTTTTCAAAATTTAGAGGACCTCCTTGTCTGCGATGAAACTCAAAAATGGCTTAAGCTAGAGCGCTGAAATTTTCAGTGATGATAGAGGACATGTTGCCATTTTGCACCTGGGTTTGGATATTTGCCGGAAGTGCGTAGTATGGAAGCTCGGTAGGGGTCAAAATTTAGGACACGAATCATGAGTTAATTTTTGAGACATTTTGTATCATATCTTTTAAAGTATAGTTATTTTGTTAAAACATACTGAACAATATTTGTGAAGAATGACAAGATCTTTAATATGATATCAAGAAAAAAGGGCTGACTTATCATATTAGGGGCCGAGAGGGGCCAAAAGTATTAAATCAATAACTCTTTAACGATCAATATTTTGGTATACATTACTGAAGCAAAATTGTTTATCTTAACAATTTACAACCATATATTATGATATTTAAATCATATGTTACATAATTAGGGGCCATAAGGGGCCAGAATGCTAAATCTTTGACACTTTATATCTCGAAGAGGGGAAATATTTTGATAAGCAATATTGAACGAAAGATGTTCAGAATAATGTTCTTAACAGTGTACACCCTTATAATTTTTGCTAAACTTCCCCATTTAGGAGTTGAAGGGCCGGCCCCTAAATATATCTTTTGTATATAGCTCGGAAACGAAAAAGAATTTTTGAATAGTTGTTGAACAAAAAGTGTTCATAATTATGAGAGCTTTAAAGTGATATAAAGAAAAAGGGGCTGGCCCTTCAAAATAGGGGCTGAGAGGGGCCGAAAGTCTTTGAACAATAACTCTTTAACGATCAATATTTTGTAATGCATTACTGAAGCAAAAATGTTCATCTCAACAATTTACAACTATATATTATGATATTCACATCAAATGTTACATAATTAGGGACCATAAGGGGCCAGAATGCTAAATCTTTGACGTTGTATATCTCAAAAGTGATAAATATTTTGATAAGCAATATTGAACAAAAGATGTTCAAAATAATGTTCTAAACAATATGCAACCTTTCATATTCTGCTAAACGTCCCCATTAAGGAGTTGAAGGGTCGGCCCCTAAATACTTCCTTTGCAAATATCTCAGAAACGAAGAAAAAATTCTGAGTAGTTGTTGAACAAAAAGTGTTCAAAATCATGAGAGCGTTAAAGTGATATGAAGAAAAAGGGGCTTACCCCTCAAAATAGGGGCTAAGAGGGGCCGAAAGTCTTTGAACAATAACTCTTTAACGATCAATATTTTGTAATGCATTACTGAAGCAAAAATATTCATCTCAACAAATTACAACTATATATTATGATATTCACATCATATGTTACATAATTAAGGGCCATAAGGGGCCAGAATGCTAAATCATTGACGCTTTATATCTCAAAAGTGGGAAATATTTTGATAAGCAATATTCAACAAAAGGTGTTCAAAATAATGTTATAAACAATATGCAACCTTTCATTTTTTGCTAAACGTCCCCATTTAGGAGTTGAAGGGCCGGCCCCTAAATATTTCCTTTGCAAATATCTCAGAAACGAAAAAGAATTTCTGAGTAG
This sequence comes from Saccostrea echinata, assembly GCF_033153115.1. NCBI lineage: Eukaryota > Metazoa > Mollusca > Bivalvia > Ostreida > Ostreidae > Saccostrea > Saccostrea echinata. The sequence goes on along the minus strand of NW_026889776.1, from coordinate 9,504,940 downwards.
TTGTTGAACAAAAAGTGTTCAAAATCATGAGAGCGTTAAAGTGATATGAAGAAAAAGGGGCTGGTCCTTCAAAATAGGGGCTGAGAGGGGCCGAAAGTCTTTGAACAATAACTCTTAAACGATCAATATTTTGTAATGCATTACTGAAGCAAAAATGTTCATCTCAACAGTTTACAACTATATATTATGATATTCACATCATATGTTACATAATTAAGGGCCATAAGGGGCCAGAATGCTAAATCTTTGACGCTTTATATCTCAAAAGTGGTAAATATTTTGATAAGCAAAATTGAACAAAAGATGTTCAAAATAATGTTCTAAACAATATGCAACCTTTCATATTCTGCTAAATGTCCCCATTAAGGAGTTGAAGGGCCGGCCCCTGAATATATCCTTCGGATATATCTCGGAAACGAAAAAGAATTTTTGAATAATTCTTGAACAAAAAGTGTTCAAAATCATGAGAACTTTAAGGTGATATCAAGGAAAAGGGTCTGACCCATTAAATAAAGAGCTGAGAGGGGCCGAAAGTATACAATCAATAACTCTTTAATGATCAATATTTTGTAATATATAACTGAAGCGAAATAGTACATCTTCACACACTTTATCTAAATAACATGATGTTGATATCATATATTACGCAGTAAGGGGTCTTTGGGGGGCCAGATTGCATAATCTATGGCGCAATATATCTCGAAAAGGAAGAATATTTTGATAAACAGTATTGAACAAAAGACGATCAAAATAATATTCTGAACAATATGCACTCTTTCAATTTTTGCTAGACGTCCCCATTTAGGACTTGAAGGGCCGGCCTCTAATATTTCTTTAGCATATATCCCGAAAACAAAAAAGAATTTCTGACTAGTTGTTGAACAAAAAGTGTTCAAAATCATGAGAGCTTTAAGATGATATCAAATAAAAGGGGCTGACCTCTCACATTAGGGGCCAAGAAGGGGCGAAAGTCTTTAATCTAAAACACTTTAATGATCAATATTTTGTTAAACATTATCAAAGCAAAATTGTTCGTCTTATCAATTTATTTATATCATTATATTTGAACGAAAATCTCATTCAAATTCTTATCTCATCTTATCAAAAATCGGACGGAAGACCCACTCCTTGCTCGCAACGAGATCTCATCTAGTTATTATTATTATTATTATTTTTATTCTTTTTTCTTCTTACAAAATTTGTGCAGACGATTTCTCGGAGATGGCTCGTTCGATTTTATTCAAATTTTCACGGTAGATGCGTTGACATCTGAAGTTAATTCCGGCAAATCCAAAAAGGGATATCTACTTCCGATCGAAAGTTATCGCCCTTTTATCAAAATTTAGAGGACCTCCTTGTCTGCGATGGAACTCAAAAACGGCTTAAGATAGAGCATTGAAATTTTCAGTGATGATAGAGGACATGTTGCCATTTTGCACCTGGGTTTTAATATTTTCTGGAAGTGCCTAGTATGGAAGCTCGGTAGGGGTCAAAATTTAGGACACGAATTATGATTGAATTTTTGAGACATTTTGTATCATATCTTTTAAAGTATAATTATTTTGTAATAACATACTGAACAATATTTGTGCAGAATGACAAGATCTTTAATATGATATTAAGAAAAAAGGGCTGACCTATCATATTAGGGGCCGAGAGGGGCCAAAAGTATTAAATCAATAACTCTTTAACGATCGATATTTTAGTATACATTACTGAAGCAAAAATGTTTATCTTAACAATTAACAACTATATATTATAATATTTATGACATATGTTATATAATTAGGGGCCACAAGGGACCAGAATGCTAAATCTTTGACGGTTTATATCTCGAAAGTGAGAAATATTTTGATAAGCAACATTGAATAAAAGATGTTCAAAATAATGTTCTAAACAATATGCAACCTTTGATTTTTTGCTAAACGTCCCCATTAAGGAGTTGAAGGGCCGGCCCCTAAATATATCTTTTGCATATATCTCGGAAACGAAAAAGAATTTCTGAATAGTTGTTGAACAAAAATTGTTCAAAATCATGAGTGCTTTAAAGTGATATGAAGAAAAAGGGGCTGGCCCCTCAAAATAGGGGGTGAAAAGGGCCGAAAGTCTTTGAACAATAACTCTTCAACGATCAATATTTTGTAATGCATTACTGAAGCAAAAATGTTCATCTCAACAAATTACAACTATATATTATGATATTCACATCATATGTTACATAATTAGGGGCCATAAGGGGCAAGAATGCTAAATATTTGACGGTTTATATCTCAAAGGTGGGAAATATTTTGATAAGCAATATTGAACAAAAGATGTTAAAAATAATGTTCTAAACAATATGCAGCCTTTCATTTTCTGCTAAACATCCCCATTTAGGAGTTGAAGGGCCGGCCCCTAAATACTTCCTTTGCAAATATCTCAGAAACGAAAAAGAATTTCTGAGTAGTTGTTGAACAAAAAGTGTTCAAAATCATGAGAGCTTTAAAGTGATATGAAGAAAAAGGGGCTGGCCCCTCAAAATAGGGGCTGAGAGGGGCCGAAAGTCTTTGAACAATAACTCTTTAACGATCAATATTTTGTAATGCATTACTGAAGCAAAAATGTTCATCTCAACAATTTACAACTATATATTATGATATTCACATCATATGTTACATAATTAAGGGTCATAAGGGGCAAGAATGCTATATCTTTGACGCTTTATATCTCAAAAGTGGGAAATATTTTGATAAGCAATATTGAACAAAAGATGTTCAAAATAATGTTCTAAACAATATGCAACCTTTCATTTTTTGCTAAAACTCTCCATTAAGGAATTGAAGGACCAGCCCCTAAATATATCCTTCGCATATATTTTGGAAACGAAAAAGAAGTTTTGAATAGTTGTTGAACAAAAAGTGTTCAAAATCATGAGACCTTTAAGGTAATATTAATGAAAAGGGTCTAAACCCTTAAATAAAGGGCCGAGAGGGGCCAAAAATATACAATCAATTACTCTTTAATGATCAATATTTTGTAATATATTACTGAAGCAAAATAGTTCATCTTTACACACTTTTTCTAAATAACATGATGTTGATATCATATGTTACGCAATAAGGGGTCTTTAGTTGGCCAGATTGCATAATCTTTGGCGCAATATATCTCGAAAAGGAAGAATATTTTGATAAACAGTATTGAACAAAAGACGTTCAAAATAATATTCTGAACAATATGCATTCTTTCAATTTTTGCTAGACGTCCCCATTTAGGACTTGAAGGGCCGGCCCTTAATATTTCTTTTGCATATATCCCGAAAACAAAAAAGAATTTCTGAATAGTTGTTGAACAAAAAGTGTTCAAAATCATGAGAGCTTTAAGATGATATCAAGAAAAAGGGGCTGACCTCTCACATTAGGGGCCAAGATGGGCCGAAGGTCGTTAATCTATAACCCTTTAATGATCAATATTTTGCTAAACATTACGGTATTAAAGCAAAATTGTTCGTCTTAACAATTTATTTATATCATTATATTTGATCGAAAATCTCAGTCAAATTCTTATCTCATCTTATCAAAAATCGGACGGAAGACCCACTCGTTGCTCGCAACGAGATCTCATCTAGTTAGGGTCTTCCGTCTTCAGCGGAAGACCCTTCTATTATTCTTAGGTTTCTTTTTTACCTTTATTATTATTATTATTATTCTTTTTTTTCTTTACAAAATTTGTGCAGAAGATTTCTCGGAGATGGCTCGTTCGATTTTATTCAAATTTTCATGGTAGATGCGTTGACATCTGAAGTTAATTCCGGCAATATCGTTTTTTGAAAATCACTTCCGGTCGGAAGTTATCGCCCTTTTATTAAAATTCAGAAGACCTCCTTGTCTGCGATGGAACTCAAAAACGGCTTAAGCTAGAGCGCTGAAATTTTCAGGGATGATAGAGGACATGTTGCCATATTGCACCTGGGTTTAGATATTTTCCGGAAGTGCCTAGTATGGAAGCTCGGTAGGGGTCGAAATTTAGGACACGAATCATGAGTGAATTTTTGAGACATTTTGTATCGTATCTTTTAAAGTATAATTATTTTGTTAAAACATATTGAACAATATTTGTGCAGAATAAAAAGATCTGTAACATGATATCAAGAAAAAAGCGCTGACTCATCACATTAGGGGCCGATAGGGGCCGAAAGTCTTTAATCGATAACTCTTAAACAAGCAATATTTTTGTATACATTACTGAAACAAAATTATTTATCTTAAAAAACTATAACTATATATTATGATTTTTACGTCATATGTTACATAAATAAGGGCCACAAGGGGCCAGAATGCTTAATCTTTGAAGCTTTATATCTCGAATAGGGGAAACATTTTTAAAAGCAATATTGAACAAAAGTTGTTTAGAATGATGATCTGAACAATGTGCATCCTTTGAATTTTTCCTAAACAGCCCCTATAAGGACTTAAAGGGACGGCCCCTAAATATTTCAAGTCTACATATCTCGAAAAGGAAACGGAACTTCTGAATAGTTGTTGAACAGAAAGTCTTCAAAATTACAAGACCTTTCATGTGATGTCAAGAAAAAGGGGCTGACCCCTCAAATTAGGGGCTCAGAGGGGCCAAAAGTCTTTCATCTATAACTCCTTAACGTTAAATATTTTGATATTAATTATTGAAGCAAAAATGTTCATCTTGACAATCTGCAACTATATATCTTAAAATTTTTCTCAAATATTACGTAATTAGGGGCCACAAGGGGCCAGAATGCTTAATCTTTCACGTTTTATATCTCGATAGAAGGGAATATTTTGAAAAGCAATATTGAACAAAAGTTGTTTAGAATGATGTTCTCAACAATATGCATCCTTTGAATTTTTCCTAAACAACCCTTATAAGGACTTAAAGGGACGGCCCCTAAATAGTTCGTCTACATGTCTCGAAAACGAAACGAAACTTCTGAATAGTTGTTGTACAAAAAGTGTTCAGAATTACAAGACCTTTCATGTGATATCAAGAAAAAGGGGCTGACCCCTCGAATTAGGGGCTCAGAGGGGCCAAAAGTCTTTTATCTCTAACCCTTTTACAGTAATGTTCATCTTCACGATCTGCTACTATAAATATTTTAAAATCTTCATCAAACATTGTGTTTTTAGGTGTCATAATGATCAAAATTTTGTTAAACATAACTGAAGCAAATTGTACGTTTTCACTATTTATATATTTATGAACGAAAATCTCAGTCAAATTCGTATCTCATCTTATCAAAAATCGGACGGAAGACCCACTCGTTGCTCGCAACGAGATCGCATCTAGTTATTATTATTATTTTTATTCTTTTTTCTTCTTACAAAATTTGTGCAGAAGATTTCTCGGAGATGGCTCGTTCGATTTTCCTCAAATTTTCATGGTAGATGCCTTGACATCTGAAGTTAATTCCGGCAATTCCAAAAAGGGATATTTACTTCCGGTCGGAAGTTATCGCCCTTTTTTCAAAATTTAGAGGTCCTCCTTGTCTGCGATGGAACTCAAAAAACGGCTTAAGCTAGAGCGCTGAAATTTTCAGTGATGATAGAGGACATGTTGCCATTTTGCACCTGGGTTTGGATATTTTCCGGAAGTGCGTAGTATGGAAGCTCGGTAGGGGTCAAAATTTAGGACACGAATCATGAGTGAATTTTTGAGACATTTTGTATCATATCTTTTAAAGTATAATTATTTTGTTAAAACATACTGAACAATATTTGTGCAGAATGACAAGATCTTTAATATGATATCAAGAAAAAAGGGCTGACTTATCATATTAGGGGCCAAGAGGGGCCAAAAGTATTAAATCAATAACTCTTTAACAATCAATATTTTGGTATACATTACTGAAGCAAAAATGTTTATCTTAACAATTTACAACCATATATTATGATATTTAAATCATATGTTACATAATTAGGGGCCATAAGGGGTCAGAATGCTAAATCTTTGACACTTTATATCTCGAAGAGGGGAAATATTTTGATAAGCAATATTGAACAAAAGATGTTCAGAATAATGTTCTTAACAGTGTACACCCTTTTAATTTTTGCTAAACTTCCCCATTAAGGAGTTTAAGGGCTGGCCCCTAAATATATCTTTTGTATATATCTCGGAAACGAAAAAGAATTTCTGAATAGTTGTTGAACAAAAAGTGTTCAAAATCGTAAGAGCTTTAAAGTGATATGAAGAAAAAGGGGCTGGCCCTTCAAAATAGGGGCTGAGAGGGGCCGAAAGTCTTTGAACAATAATTCTTTAACGATCAATATTTTGTAATGCATTACTGAAGCAAAAATGTTCATCTCAACAATTTACAACTATATATTATGATATTCACATCATATGTTACATAATTAGGGGCCATAAGGGGCCAGAATGCTAAATCTTTGACGCATTATATCTCAAAAGTGATAAATATTTTGATAAGCAATATTGAATAAAAAATGTTTAAAATAATGTTCTAAACAATATGCAACCTTTCATATTCTGCTAAACGTCCCCATTAAGGAGTTGAAGGGCCGGTCCCTAAATACTTCCTTTGCAAATATCTCAGAAACAAAGAAAAATTTCTGAGTAGTTGTTGAACAAAAAGTGTTCAAAATCATGAGAGCTTTAAAGTGATATGAAGAAAAAGGGTCCGACCCCTCAATATAGGGGCTGAGAGGGGCCGAAAGTCTTTGAACAATAACTCTTTAACGATCAATATTTTGTAATATATTACTGAAGCAAAAATGTTCATCTCAACAATTCACAACTATATATTATGATATTCACATCATATTTACATAATTAGGGGCCATAAGGGGCCAGAATGCTAAATCTTTGACGCTTTATATCTCAAAAGTGGGAAATATTTTGATAAGCAATATTGAACAGAAGTTATTCAAAATAATGTTCTGCAACCTTTCAATTTTTGCTAAACGTCCCCATTAAGGAGTTGAAGGGCCGGCCCCTAAATACTTCTTTTGCAAATATCTCAGACACGAAAAAGAATTTCTGACTAGTTGTTGAACAAAAAGTGTTCCAAATCATGAGCGCTTAAAGGTGATATCAAGGAAAAGGGTCCGACCCCTTAAATTAGGGGCCGAGAGGGGCCGAAAGTATACAGTCAATAACTCTTTAATGATCAATATTTTGTAATATATTACTGAAGCGAAATAGTTCATCTTCACACCCTTTATCTAAATAACATGATGTTGATATCATATGTAACGCAATAAGGGGTCTTTAGGGGGCCAAATTGCATAATCTTTGGCGCAATATATCTCGAAAAGGAAGAATATTTTGATAAACAGTATTGAACAAAAGGCGTTCAAAATAATATTCTGAACAATATGCATTCTTTCAATTTTTGCTAGACGTCCCCATTTAGGACTTGAAGGGTCGGCCCTTAATATTTCTTTTGCATATATCCCGAAAACAAAAAAGAATTTCTGAATAGTTGTTGAACAAAAGTGTTCAAAATCATGAGAGCTTTAAGATGATATCAAGACAAAGGGGCTGACCTCTCACATTAGGGGCCAAGAAGGGCCGAAGGTCTTAAATCTATAACCCTTTAATGATCAATATTTTGTTAAACATTACGGTATTAAAGCAAAATTGTTCGTCTTAACAATTTATTTATATTATTATATTTGATCGAAAATCTCAGTCAAATTCTTATCTCATCTTATAAAAAATCGGACGGAAGACCCACTCGTTGCTCGCAACGAGATCTCATCTAGTTATTATTCTTTTTTTTTTTCCCGACCGATTTTGTGCAGAAGATTTCTCGGAGATCGCTCGATCGATTTGCTTCAAATTTTCAGGGTTAATGCGTTGCTATCTGAAGTTTATAACGGCATTTCAGTTTTTGAAAAATCACTTCCGATCAGAAGTTATCGCCCTTTGATCGATTTTTAGATAGACCTTGTGTCTGAACAAAAACTCAAGAACGACAAATGCTAGAGTGTTGAAACTTTCAGTGTTGATAGAGGACATGTTCTAGATGTGCACCTTGGTTTTCAAATTTTCCGGAAGTGCGAAGTATGGAGGCTCGGTAGGGGTCGAATTTTAGGACGAAATTTTTGAGTGAATTTTAAAGACATTACTTATAATAACATTTTAAATAAAAGTATTTTGTTTAAATATATTGAACAAAAAGTCTTCAAAATCACAAGACCTTTTCGTTGATATCAAGAAAAAGGGGCTGACCCCTCAAATTAGGGGCTCAGAAGGGCCAAAAGTCTTACATCTGTAACTCTTTAATGATGAATATTTTGTTATAAATTATTGAAGCAAAAATGTTCATCTTAACATTCTGCAACTATATATTATAAAATTTTGATCATATGTTACGTAATGAGGGCCATAAGGGGCCAGAATGCTAAATCTTTGACACATTATATCTAGAAAAGGGAAAATATTTTGATAAGCAATATTGAACAAAAGATGTTCAGTATAATGTTCTAAACAATATACACCCTTAAAATTTTTGCAAGACATCCCCATTAAGGAGTTGGAGGACTGGCCCCTAAATATTGTTATTCTATATATCTCTTAAACGAAAGGAAATTTCTGAATAATTGTTGAACAAAAAGTCTTCAAAATCACAAGACCTTTCATTTGATATCAAGAAATAGGGGCTGACCCCTCCAATTAGGGGCTCAGAAGGGCCAAAAGTCTTTCATCTATAACTCTTAAATGATGAATATTTTGTTATACGTTATTGAAGCAAAAATGTTCATCTTAACATTTTGCAACTTTATATTATAAAATTTTGATCATATGTTACGTAATAAGGGCCATAAGGGGCCAGAATGCTTAATCTTTGACACATTATATCTCGAAAAGGGAAAATATTTTGATAAGCAATATTGAACAAAAGATGTTCAGAATAATGTTCTAAACAATATACACCCTTAAAATTTTTGCAAGACATCCCCATTAAAGACTTGGAGGGCTGGCCCCTAAATATTGTTATTCTATATATCTCTTAAACGAAAGGAAATTTCTGAATAATTGTTGAACAAAAAGTCTTCAAAATCACAAGACCTTTCATTTGATATCAAGAAAAAGGGGCTGACCCCTCAAATTAGGGGCTCAGAAGGGCCAAAAGCCTTTCATCTATAACTCTTTAATGATGAATATTTTGTTATAAGTTACTGAAGCAAAAATGTTTATCTTAACATCCTGCAACTATATATTATAAAATTTTGATCATATGTTACGTAATAAGGGGCCATAAGGGGCCAGGATGCTAAATCTTTGACACCTCGAACAAGGGGAAATATTTTGATAAGCAATATTGAACAAAAGATGTTCAGAATAATGTTCTAAACAATATGCGTCCTTTCACTTTTTACAGACGAATATCTCAGTCAAGATCTTGACTAATCTTATCCAAAATCAGACGGAAGACCCACTCGTTGCTCGCAACGAGTACCATCTAGTTATTATTATTTTTTTCTGTCCAAATTTTGTGCAGACGATTTCTCAGAGACGGTTGGATGGATTCACCTGAAATTTTCAGAGATGATGTATCATGATCTAAACCTTATTCATTCTTTTTATTTTTTGGAAATTCACTTCCGGTCGGAAGTTATCGCCCTTTAATCGAATTTTAAGTGACCATTTTGTCTACACAAAAACTCAAAAACGACAAAAGCTAGAGTGCTGAAATTTTCAGTGATAATAGAGGACATGTTTTAGTTGTGCACCTCAGTTTTCAAATTTTTCTGGAAGTGCCTAGTATGGAAGCTCGGTAGGGATCGAAATTTAGGACATGAATCAGGAGTGAATTTTCTAGACATTTTTTAATCATATCTTCAAAACTATGAATATTTTCTTAAAACATATTGAACAGAAATTGTGTAGAATTACTAGGTCTTTTTTATGATATCAAAGAAAAAAGGCTGACTCATCACATTAGGGGCCAAGAGGGGCCAAAAGTCTTAAATCCATAACTCTTTAAGGATCAATATTTTGTTATACATTACTACAGCAAAAATGTTTATCTGAACAATCTACAACTATATATTTTGATAAAAATTTCATATGTTACAAAATTAGGGGCCATAAGGGGCCAGAATGCTAAATCTTTGACGCTTTATATCTCGAAAGTGGGAAATATTTTGATAAGCAATATTGAACAAAAGATGTTCAAAATAATGTGCTAAACAATATGCAACCTTTCAAAATTTGCTAAACGTCCCCATTAAGGAGTTGAAGGGCCGGCCCCTAAATATTTCTTTTGCATATATCTCGGAAACGAAAAAAGAATTTCTGAATAGTTGTTGAACAAAATGTGTTCAAAATCATACGAGCTTTAATGTGATATCAAGAAAAAGGGGCTGGCCCCTCAAAATCGGGGCTGATAGGGGCCGAAAGTCTTTCATGAATAACTCTTTAACGATAAATATTTTGTAAAATATCACTGCAGCAAAAATGTTTATCTGAGCAAACTACAACTATATATTATGTTATTCACATCATATGTTACATAATTAGGGGTCATGAGGGGCCGAAATACTAAATCTTTGACGCTTTATATCTCGAAAATGGGAAATATTTTGCTAAGCAATACTGAATAAAAGATGTTCACAATAATGTTCTGAACAATATGTAACCTTTCAAAATTTGCTAAACGTCCCCATTAAGGAGTTGAAGGGCCGGCCCCTAAATATTTCTTTTGCATATATCTCGGAAACGAAAAAGAATTTCTGAATAGATGTTGAACAAAACGTGTTCAAAATCATACGAGCTTTAAGGTAATATCAAGAAAAAGGGACTGGCCCCTCAAAATAAGGGCCGATAGGAGCCGAAAGTCTTTCATCAATAACTCTTAAACGATCAATATTTTGTAATACAAAATAGATCATCTTCACACACTCTTTAACTATATAACATGTTGTTGGCATCATATGTTACCTTATAAGGGGACATTAGGGACCAGAATGCTAAATCTTTGACGCTTTATATCTCGAAAGTGGGAAATATTTTGATAAACAATATTGAATAAAAGATGTTCACAATAATGTTCTGAACAATATGTTACCTTTTAATTTTTGCCAAATATTCCCATGAAGGAGTTGAAGGGCCGGCCCCTATTATTTCTTTTGCAGATATCTCGGAAATGAAAAAGAATTTCAGAATAGTTGTTGAACAAAAAGTGTTCAAAATCATGAAAGCTGTAAGAAGATATCAAGAAAATAGGGCTGGCCCCTCAAAATAGGGGCCAAGACGGGCCGAAAGTCTTTAATCTATAATCTTTAATGATCAATATTTTGTTATAGATTACTGAAGCAAAATTGTTCGTCTTAAAAATTTATTTATATCATTATATTTGAACGAAAGTCTCAGTCAAATTCTTATCACATCTTATCAAAAATCGGACGGAAGACCCACTCGTTGCTCGCAACGAGATCGCATCTAGTTACATTTATTGTCATGTTTACTTTCTGTAAAAACAAATGATTGAGGTAAAGTAATTAATCTAAAAATTACAATGTCAAATTAAATAAAGTCAAATTAATTGATCCCTTGCTCAGTGATATGCCCCCCTCCCGCTTCAATTTTCTTTTCAATATTTATTAACAGTATACAATAAGATATTTAAAATATACTTCTCAAGAAATCCTCTAAATAACTAGTGCCAGGAGTGACATACCTTAAAGCAATTTACAACATATAAGTACAATTTGTTTTCTAACTTTCAAAATCAGTATTTAAATGCATTTATATTTACCGTGCTTCCAGAAAGACTCATATTTCGTCCAGTCTTTTTAATTTCTGCTAATTAAAACATAAGCCAGTTAATCAACACTGTGTTGGTTAAAATTTCAGGTGAATTCGCAATAATTAGTTTCTTTAACTCTCTCGGATGATGTTTAAACATAAAAAGGACAAGAATAAAACCTGTAGACGCTTTTTAGTCTTCTAAATTATAATCTTCTCAAAATTAGTCACTAACCAGTGAATTTTATCAACAGTTATTCGGTTTTTCATTTGTATATCTAAAGTTACAGAAATGTGACAAAATAAATTACACCTTAAATATGTCCTTTTTTTTAGTCTCTATGGTTTATTGTTACTTAAAAGATTGTTGATAGTTTATTGCAGTAGACGAGAAATTCAAAGCACACAGTGGTGACACTTATATTGCATGCCACATAATCAGAAAATATGAGACGGGAGTAATCCGAATTCAAGTCTGAAGAGACGTTCTCGTATACCTTTCGTATATCTTATATAGTATCGTATCGTATATCTTTTCTTAAACCTTATAATAGGCCAAACATATTTATTATTATTATCTTGTGATTTTAAACTTGTTTCAAATTCTCAAAACTATTGCCAAAAATTCTGATATCAGCAATTCAATTGATTTCCAATAGGATTTTATAGGAGGTACCATCCCCTGGAATCTTTCACAAATGCTTGGTAATGTACCTCAATATTTAGAGATTTATCAATAGGTATAGAATGTAAAGATTCTCTCCTTAAGACTTGCTTAACTCGACTCTTAGCCAAAAATTGTTTTCTTGCAATGTTAATTGTTGAGTACATATTTTTTTTCAAAGATCGTAAGATGTTTGTCTAAAAAACAAACCAAAACAAAATAAAAAAAAAAAAATGAAACAAGACAAAAAAAAATATTATTACTTTAGTTGTTTTGGAGCTTAGATTTGGGTAGAAAATGCCACAAATTCATTCATTTTGCATCGGCTTATGGTGCTAGTGTCTTTTATTAATTTTCAACTTATGTTGAAAATGATTACATGACAAATTAATAATTTGAACAATTTTAAAATATTTCAGAGAATTAAAACTTAACTGTTTTGAATTATTAAAATAAAGTACATATTATATAGATAAAGAAGTATATTGATAAAATGTAAGTTAATCTCCATGACACTAGTGAGCAAGCAATCGCGCGTTATGGTTAGGTGGACGTCCTGTTATAGATTTTAGTACCTTAGGAAGGTGACAGGTTAATCTAGTCATTCCAGATGGGAGTAACCAGATACCTGTCACAGAAAGGATAAGGGGACAAGTAGAGCTTCAGATCAACAGGACCCTACAGAAGCCGGTACAACAGTTGCCGTCAACAATATAGCTTAATCATAAATACTATAGCGGGCAGGGGAAAATATATTTGACAATGTACTTACGATTTCAAGTAACATGATACTAAATATCTCGATTTGGATAACAATTAACGTGTTTTATTCAGGTTTTAGCCAGGTTTTGCAGGCTTCCCTCTCAAACCCAGATTTTAATCGATTCACCAGCACAGGGAAAGCTTGGGCCATGGCGCATGGGGTTATGGGATCATAATCTCAGCCATATTTAATATGGCTGCATTTTCTATTTAATCCATGACTGGTCCATTATCATACATTGTGTTGGCTATGCTTTCGCTTCCATATTTGTTATTTTTAATAAAAGTGAAATAATTATTTGTGGTCCGACCTGGTAGATAATGCATTTAGTTCACTTGGCGTATTTTACGGTATTTATCGCTTTCATTCATTCTTGGGGATATTGGTACCACCTTACACAGAACTCTGGTGTCACTTTACATATTAGTAAATCTGTGTTGAAACTTTCACCCATCCCTGTCAAACAGTGGTCGACTAGAATTTTTAGAATTGCGAGCTTTTAAAGTCAATATATTGGGTTTTATATAGTTCACAATTGATTTGGTTTCTCTGAAGATTCATTCACAGTTGTTGTCTCTCTTTTGTTTTCTTCCGGGTATTTTTATCATTTTAGATTGAGTTTGGGGCCGCAGCTACATCATAACGACAGAACCATTCGTCACGGCCGCCTGATTTTACCATACATGCAAACAGTTGATGTGAGGCATGCGGTTTTGGGCTTACCAGTAGGCTCCTCGAACTCTTTTCAACATTTTAACAAACATTTTTAAGTATAGACTAGTCAAAGTAGTGGACATCTGTATCCAAAGTTAACTTGCATTTTTAGGGATGCCATAACTAGGCAGTATTTTGATGCCTCGGCTCCCTCATTTAAGCGGCCGTGGTCCATTCAGCGAAGTAAAATAGTAGTCAGTTTTTTTGTTATTCTGTTGTAAATACAATTCATTTATCAATCCCTGATAAAATAAAACCGTATTTTTTTTTATCCTGCAACTACCCCTTGTATTGACCTAATAAAGGTAACCTAATAAACTAAAGCTTTATTCGGTCAATGCCCTAATAAAGCCTCGTACATGTATTCCAACGTTCTAAAAGCATTGTGACGTCATGAATATTGCAATGTTTACGCCATGGCGTCTTAGATGTACCTAAATCGGTTGAAAACAGTTCGTTTTGGAGGTCATGTATAAATGTGTTGCAGGATAAACAAAATACATGGAGACTGTCTTGAAATATAAGCGATATTTGGGCTCGGGTCGAAAACGTGATGGAGGGCTCGGCAAGCCTCGCCCTCTATCACGTTTTCTTACCCTCGCCCAAATATCGCTTATATTTCAAGACAGTAACCATGTATTTTATATTTAGCTATTAAACATTTATCTTTTCAGAAAAATCCATAGCGATAATTTTACAATTTAATTTTCTGCTTGTCAATTATCTGAGAAAATGTTTTCAATCACCAGAAAAAAAAAAAACAATAAACAATATCTTTACTACTGCTTACCTGTGTGTTATATTCTGTTTTGTTTCTTTTTTTCTTCGTTTGCTTGACTAAACTTGTAGAGACTGTTTAATACCTATAAATAGCATGTGACTTTTTTTTCAATGATCAATATTGCAATCCATCCCTTAATCCATCTTTGCCTTTTCAAGCTCCAGATTTTATTGAATGCAATTTTACATTTAATCATTAATTTAACAGTAAACACCATAGGGGAGCAAAGCTGAATAGAATAGCTAATTCTTGTATTCTTGAAATTTGATGTTTTCATCATTAATCAAAGCTTAGCTTTTATGTCACTTAATAGGATTAAAAATTCCTTTGAATTCCTCTCTATATATCATGTATAAAAATAACGGGCGTTAAAATGCGAATACAATTGTAGATATGCTTCCAATGACAACTTTAGATAATCAATTATCTTTCAATATTTAAATTTAAGGTAATGTAGTTAAAACTATCATGGGCGGATACAGGATTTCTGATTAGGGGGGGCGTGGATAACTTCCTTCAGGCAGGGGGTCTGGGGGCCGCCTTAAGGCTCCTGGTTTTTCGTGAGTTTTAAGAGTAAAACCATGCACAGAAATAGTGGTATTGATTAGTTATGTACACTATGATATTTCACTTTTTAAAAGGAAAAAATCAAACACACACACAAAAAAAAAAAAAAAAAAAAAAAAAAAAAAAAAAAACAACGAACAAACAAGATCAGATTTTAAAAATAGCATTTTACCTGAATATACAAGAAGTCACAAAAATCAGAATGTTTTTCAAAGTACCGTGGTGTAATTTCGACCGATTATTTTTTTTTTTATACACTGTATTTAGATTTGTTCAAGTATGTCACTGCCTATTACATGTATTACGCTCAACTTTTACTGGATCCATTTTCCTTCGGAATACCTTTTATTGTTCAGATTACATTGTATTATATGTATTATTCGTCATGATATAAAATAAATGTGTTCGATTTACAAGATATGTGTGTTGGGTAACTTTGACCGCACATGGGGTATTTTCGATCGGTGTGCAAATATAAACGAAATTATTCGCGTCATCTCTAATTTAAAAATATATAAATATATTAATTTAAATCATTCTGTTGTAAAACATAAAAGATTGTGAAAAATGCTGACAAAAAAGAAGTTATTTTCAAAATGTACCTAATTTGAAGACATTAAGTGCACCAGGTGTCTAGAGACTGATTTACCGATTTGTCAAGGCATGCTACAAATGTATATACATGTATATGCGCAGGCATCTAAACTGCATGTAAACAGAACAGATGATTTTGTCACTGTTATAGAACTAGTTTCTACGGAGTATTCTTGTACATAATACTTATCCTAATAATTTTTTAATACGGACGATGGTCATGATTTTTTTTTCTGGTAACAAATGGCATTGCGTCATTTTCATTGGTGGAACTGGGTTACCCGCTGAGCCGTATTCATGCATGGGTAACTTCGACCGATTTCTGTTCAGCTGATTTGCATTTTATTTGTAAAAACTAAATACTATAAATTAAAAAGGTATGAATTTAAGTTGCAAATTAAACATAGTTGATAAATTTCACGCCAGGAATATCCACTGTGTCTTTCTATATAAACAAGATATTTTCAGAGGTGATTAACTGATAATTCCCCGCAATGGTTTAAAAATACTCGTCCGTAATTTTTCGGGCGATAAAGTTTCTTCTTGGATGTAATTTTCCAGTGAAGAAATTAATTTCGCCTATTATTATCGACATTGATTTATATATGAAAAATACATTTTCTTTCTGCATAAAATAGATGTGTACACTATAATGGGTTATAAACAAATTATTTTGAGGTATTTATGAACGGTCGAAATTAACCAGGTGGTCGAAGTTACACCATCCTAACCTATATCCTGACGTTAAATTTATTGAAATCCATTTATATGGAAAGATTATGAGATGTGTGTAATTAAAAAAGTTTGTATCTATGTAAGTAAATTACTGCATAGTTACACCATTTGATAAATAAATACATCAATCAGTGGACGGGTTTGTAACGTAGACCGTCTGATTTTAAATTCATTTATTTACCTTCGACCAGTCTTTAAATATTGCAGTATTTTTCCTTGTATTATGATAGGAAATTGACAAGTGCAGTCTACCCTTCAAACGAAATCGGGAGACGTTTTCCGGTTCGAATAATTATGAGATAATATTCATAGCCTAGGGAATGCAAGGTTTTCAGACTTGATTTTTAAGAAAACCGATACTTGGTCATTAAATAAAATTACCTTTTTTTAATTTACCATTAATTATAAAACCAAAGTATGGCATTATTAATATTAGTCATGTCATACTTTGAAAATTTTAGGGGGGGCGTGCGCCCCCCCCCCACGCCCCCCCCCCCCTTAAATCCGCCAGTGACTATACTTTGGTAGAGCAAATATGATGCTTATGTTATTCAAATAACATTCAACTGAATACAATATATAGCAAATTAGATGTGGGGCGTACACCCGAGCTGTTCATGACATTTAATATAAATTCAGAAATATTCTGTTTATATATGGAGGTTTAACGACCGACCTTGATTTATAATTAGATATGTATAAAAGAGATGAGACATTGACAGCCTATATCCTTTAACTTGAGATCTGTCTTGTCTAACAGGGCATATATTTCTTTTTAAATTGCATTTACAAAGAATAAGGCCAGACAAGTGTCAACGCAGAAGATCTATTTCGGCGAAATTTTAGCATAATTACCCATTGAAATTTTGCGTAAGAAATCCGTGAAGGAATGAGGTTTTATACAATTTTTCATAATCCCTTTTTTTCCTAGGTAAGGTTTTGGTGTGCTTTTTTTAAAGTTTCAAGTACAAATTGCAAATTCTTTCAGCTACATTAAAGGGGCTGGGACACAGATATGAAGCTCATATTTTCTAAAATTTTCTGAATAATATCATGACATATATGTTGCTAGAGCATTTCATTCCGAAATATTATTATTAAGGTAAGGTTTGCGATCACAGGGAGATAACTCTTATGAATCACTTAAGCGTTTGAAACCGGCGAAATTTAAACCAGCGATACTAAGCATTCAAGCGCTAATGAATTTCGTCTGTCAAACTCCATGACATGAACAGGATGGGAATAAACAAAGGACATTTCCAGTAGAAAATCGTATAACAATTTAAAGTGCAGGAATCTCAGAAGAATTTAGCGGACAAATGTAAGACGTTTAGCGTGATGCACGATTGATGACGCAATAAAAGAGGACTAATGAGTTCATTTTCAATGCGGAACTGCGCAAGTTGCACGGTTATTCAAGTCAGCAGGAGCGAAGAATCAGATGTATTGTAAATCATGCACTTCACCGCTTCACTGTAAACATGTTAAATGGCATCACGAACGAAAGAAAGAATAGATGTGGGAGCATCCTGTTACACTCTGCATGGTGTATGCAGTATGCACTCCGAACAGGGAAGAGAAGTCACGGAGCATTTGACAGTTTGATATAGTTGCATCAGACAGATAATTATTTAGCTGTTAATTTTAAGTATTCGTAGTTCATAATCGCGTATTAAAACTACGAATTACGGAAAGTTGTCAATGACCTAAACGGACATAAACAGTAATGAATGAACAGATCAGGGTGCATGTTAATCCGAGATTCCTCTGACTCTAAACCCTGCTTTTATCAGTTTACATGTATATTGTAACATGTGCAACGAATCTCGGATTAGGTGCATATGCCTAAAATCCCACAATGCAGAGAAAGTTGTCATCCACCTTTTTGTTAAAATTCTCTCTCTCTCTCTCTCTCAATTTTTTAATAGAATCAGGAAAGCATTTTCATCATTTTTTAATGAAATTTTTTGAATTATTGATTGACACTTTATTTTTCACTCTGAAAATTAGTTCTCATTGAAAAAAAAGTCCGGAGCCCAAATCCATAAAAAAAAAAAATAATATCAATCTTGAACAAATATTAAAATGCTCTAACTCTTTTAGTCAAAACACAGGTTGGAATTATGACATAATACAGGTGAGCTTTTCTAAAGTACAGTTTGTATTTATTTTTTCCTCACCAAATAATACATTAGTATAATGTGGATCAGGCCCGTAAGAAGCAATTTCAGCTGGGGGGGGGGGGGGGGGGCACAACGAAACCCAAAAAGGTCATCGGACTTTATTATTAAGGGGGCATAAGCATATAGTAGCTATGTTTTCTGTACTATTCTATATATCGGCAAAATTATTGGGAGCAGGGGCATGCCTCCCCCCAGCCCCCATCGGTTCCTACGGCCATGTGGATAGTTTTGATTTAGATAGAATGGTTTTAATGAGGGCCTGGGAATACTTTCTGTGAATGAAGTTCTATTCTTATTAGTATCTAATGTTTTAAATAAAAAGAGATCCAGATTATACATGACTATTTATGAATAATCTTAGGGTGTGTTTTAGAAAATTCACTCATCAAGCTTATATAATTGCATTCATTTAATTCAATCTGTAGAAATGTATACATTTATTTTTATAACAGTTGTACCATTATTAGTTATAATGTATGTTGGAAATTCATTCATCTTTTTTATCATTCCTTTCATTATATGAAAATGAACACACAATTTCAGATAATGGATCATTAATTGGAAAAGAATCAAAAAAAAGTACTTCAATTCTTGCTTAGAAGATCTGTGCCATCTATCATAGTAAAGACCATTATATTCCAGCTCATGAATGTTCAAGAAAGTTGGTTGGATCGAGCAAAGGTATGGAACAAGATCTATATGCCAATACCAGTGGCCCAGGATTTGGAGGAGACTGGTTACCCAATAAATGTTATCCATGGAAACAATGATTCCACAACAACATTCTATCTAGTGTTTTCCTTATATTAAGAAAAAAAATAAGTCGGAGATGATTACAATACATTGCTTCTCCATATTTGAACTTGTATTCAGTAAAATGAATGTATGCATCAGATGTATTAGTTGAAGGTGGCATATGTCTGCTTAACAAGTTCTATGTAGCATTCAAAAAGTGTTTGTAAGATTTCATGTAAATTGTTGTAGCAAAATATCCATAGATAATGTACAGAATATATATCTGTGTCATTATGGCATTTTTATTATTCTCCTGTTCTTATCCAATATTCATGACAGTGTAATAACTTTGCAGAATTTTACAATTTGACTGATATTGGAAGTACTTGCATTGTAAACTCGTTAAAATATGAATTTGTAACTTGAAATCCAATGTTATTGTTTTCTTACAAACAGCTGCATTTATCCAGAATCTGGGACTGATCAAAGTCGCCCTCATGGTGCAGTGGTTAGAGCGTTTGACCTAGAATCACGGAGGAAGGAGTTGATCGTTGCATTGCAGGTTCGAATCCCACTGCGGGACTTGGAGACTGGTCCTTCGGATGAGACCATACACAGGGAAAAGTGGCTCGCATGAACTTCATATGAAGTTCGCATGAATATCATGCGAATTCTTCGCATGAAAAGGAGAAGAAAAGGACCACACATGATATTCGCACGAAAATAACATATGATTTTCTTATAATATTCGCATGAAAATCATGCGAAAAAGAATTCGCACGATATTCATGCAAATATTTTTGTTACCTTCTTTTTAGGTTTTCGTATGAAATTCATGTGAATTTTATGCGAATATCATAATATTTTCATAGCAAATCCATGTAATCTATATTTTTCTTAGACTTTCATTTATTTAAAAAATTAATGAAGAGTATCAGGAATTCTGTGTTACTCAGCATTGTTCCTCACAGATGTCTATGGATTTGTCTGAAATTAAATTTATATATGATCATCAAGTTTTCACTGTTACTTATATTCACACACATATAATAGGTACAATCTCAAAATCTGATGCAGCAAATAAGCTATTTCTAAATTTTAATTTGAACCTGGTTAATTTGAACACAGATATTGAGGAAGTACCACTATAAGTATGAATATCCAGGTATTCTTTTGATGAACAAACAACTGGACACTTTCTGTTTCTTAATCTTCTTTATTGAATGCTTCAATTTTTTTGACCATTCTCTGTTCAAGGGCCACCCATCTGTCTGGAGACTGCTTCATCTGTAATATCAAATCATTGTTATGACTTAAATAAAATACACTCATGAATTTTTCAAATGCATTTCCAAACTCAATATTAATTTTTATATTTATCAATATGACATAGAATATGAACAAATGTAGAAATAGCTCTCTCATTAAATCATATCTTCTCTAAATTTGTCATAAATATATTGTTATTTGTAGAAATTTTCATGTTGAAAAGAAAACTCAGACTTTTTCTTTCCGTCATTGACTTGACTTTAAGGACATAGCACGTTAAGGACATAGCACATTAATTAACAGGACATTGGTTATCTTTTTTTTTAAACTATGAGCTTTCAAATCTTGTTCTTAAAAAGACAATATGCCCAGAAAAGGAAGTACACTTTTTCTGTCAGACCTAGTTATTTACTTGACTTTGGTTATGACAATCCCAGATCATACCATTCTTTGTGTCAAGTATGAACTTCCATTGTCTTGTTCTGACAAAGTTATGGAAAAAGACAAGTCAACAGTTTTACCAATGAACCTATATTGCTTAAATTATCTTCAAAAAAAAAAATAATGAATTTCAAAACCAATTAGTTCACAAACAATAATTACAAGCATCTAATGTTTCTGCTGTACAAAGTTATTGACCAAACATGAATACAATTTTTCTGAAAATGACTTTAAACTTTGCAAATAGTCTTGTTTCAGGTTCACAATATACCTTCAATATTTCATTGATCATGCAATTTGTATCTGTTGCAAAGAATTTAAAGGCAAGATTTACATAATTTTCAGGCAGATTGAGAGTGGCCTTGAACTTATACAATTGACCGGGGTAAAAGGTCATGACACAATCTCGGGTCATGTGTGATCTTTTTTTTAAAAACATGAACTTCCAATGTCTCTCCATTAACAAGTTATAGACAGGATATGATTTATAAATATCTTCTGTCACTTATCTTGAACATGTCTTAATGATCTTGCTTTTATTTAATTACATACCCACAATTCATAAGCAATACATTTATCGAGTTTAAGTTAATTATTAAGTTTTAAATATTCCTACAATATAAAGTTACTGTCTTAACACAACTACACAAACAGATAGTAAACTTGTTCAAATGATAATAGTGTTGTTTTTTTTTTTAATTTTGGTTTTCAAAGAAGGTGGGAAGAAACTGATACATGTAATATGTGATATTTCAGAGGAATTACCTACCATTGCATCAATGTTCTTTTTGAACGCACGCCAGAAGTCTATGGCTGTGGTAGATGGATTTTTTTTGAACAACTTGTGTCCATCTGCAAAAGCTCTCTGTAATGCAATGAACAATAATATATCTAAATATTAAGACTAGACATCATTTTAATACCTCATTTCTGTTTCTTATTATACAACTAAATAATAAGTTCAACATATTCAAGGAATAAGAACTCATTGTAACAAGCAAATTCAAAGAATTGTGGTACCCCGCTTTTGGTGTATTAGAGGATGGATGCCATTATTTATGGCATATAGTATTGAATATAAACGCCCTATCATATATGTCATTCAAAAGTAATCACCAATGTTAAAAGTTTTGAAAATAAGGTCAAACATAGGTAATTAGAGATTACAGAGCTCACCTCAACGAATGTTGTCTTTAAGTAAGGCAAAGTCCCACACTAAACTAATAATCTAGTAATGTGCATCCCTAGATGCAACAATTATGTAATTTTGGTCTGATAGGGCTTGCAGTTGCAATGTACCTGGGAATGGACTTATCTAAAAACTTGAAACTAGTCACTCGTCTAGAAAATGTAAGTCAAATCCAGCATCTGAAGCAAGTTTGAGAGTGTTCATCAACTTGATGCATTGTCCATGCAAGTTTGGTTCAGATAACCCCTATATTTACCTGGAACTTGGAAATGAGATCTGCTCCAAAAACTTTAACCTGATCACTCATCCGAAAAATGAAGGTCAGATCCAGCATCCGAAGCAAGTCCAGTAGTGTGCATCCTTAGATGTATCATCCATGCAAGTTTGGTCAACATAGGGCTTAAAGTTACTTGGAAATGAGATCTGCTCCAAAAACTTTAACCTGGTCACTCATACGGAAAATGTAGGTCAGATCCAGCATCCGAAGTGAGTCCAGTAGTGTGCATCCTTAGATGTATCATCCATGCAAGTTTGGTTAATATAGGGCCTATAGGTACTTGGAATTGAGACCTGTTCCAAAAACTTTAACCTGCTCCAAATACTTTAACTTGCTCCAAAAGCATTAACCTAGCTGGTCATTCTTTAGCTGAAATTGCAGCATCTGAAACCTTGACTGGTACAATGAAACACACTAGAAGCATCCTCCATGCATCTCTGATTGATATAGGGCATAGAAGTATTTGAAAAGAAAACTGCTCCAGAAACTTTAACCTGGGACGCCGACGCCAAGGGTATTACATAAGCTCCCCAAAAAACTTTAACCTGGCACGCCGACACCAAGCTGCCCAAACTTCGTTGAAGTGAGCTAAACATGAAGGTCAAGTTCAAGGGGTCAAAAATCATAGCATGCTTGCAAACATCTTGTTACAGGTAATGCACATGTCAAATATGAAAGCCCTATCTCTTTTCAGTCAAAAGTTATGAGGGAAGATAACATTTTTGAAAAGTAGGTCAAACATCAAGGTCAAAGGGTTAAAAATCATAGTATATTTAGAAAGGCCTTATCACATGTAATATACATGTATAATATAAAAGCCCTATTTTTTCTCATTCAAAAGTTGTGATCAAATGAATTTCAAATATAATGTTAAAATTTTTGAAAAGTAGGTGTCAAACTTCAAGGTCATGGGGTCAAAAAGCATAGTATATTTGGAAAGGTCTTGTCACTGATGATTCTTTTTCTCACATTATGAGGGTCTAAAACAAATAACAATACATCACTTGAGTGTCTCAAGTAACCACAAAAATAAGAATGAATTTCAATCCTTACCAATGCAAGTGTCACCTTGAAATTGATCTTCTCCTCTGTGTCAGATGGTGACACCCAGAATGCTGAGAAGAGGTATCTCTGCAACGTCTTTATTGGCATCTGCTCCACCCTCTTCTCCTGTGTCACTAGCTAAAATTTAATGTATACATGAACAGAAAAAATATCACTGAAATGTTTCATATTATTTAGACTCTTAAAATGAAATATAAGAAGTTTTCATTAGCTTATATATTAACAATTCTTTTGTATTTTTGTTATAAATTGTGTTACATGTAAATCCATCAGCATTCCAAAAACTATGACATAGACTGGGAATTGTAAAGTTAAATTTATGATTTTTATTTTGATGTTTCAGGTGCATCATCGAACAAAATAAATTAATGCCCAAACTGAACAATATTAGCTTCTCCCTCAATTTGGCTATTGAAACATGGTTTAATTAATTTACCATCAAAGAAGCAATATTTAATCAATCTATCAAGAAAACAATAATTTACAGTTAAAATTTTGAATTATAAATTTTGAAAGTTTAATGTGTCATACTCCATGGACATTTGTGTAAATTTTCTTAGCATGTTGAAACCTTTAGATCTATAACTGTGCATGAGTTCAGTCACTTGTAAAACAGTATTTTATGTTTCTCATATGTTATAATTTCATTTTCACAGTAAAGTTCTGTACCTTTTGACGAACCTGGTTCCTCCAGTTGGTGAAGGAGTGGGAGGCAAATGAGAAACATGTGATGATCACATTTCTGTCTGCCTCCCATCCACACCCCTCCAGAACTGATGTTATTTGTCTCTAAAGGGAAAAAAGTATAATGTCAGTGTTCTAAAAGCACTTAAACTACAACTTTTAAGTAGTGATATTGTATTATCTGCACTAAAATTTATAGAAATCACTCAAAAATTCTCAGTCAGAGAAGCAAGCAATATGAAAGTTAAAACTGTACATAATATACATGTATTAATATTTAGAACTAATTATTATATATATATATATATATGTTACTAATTATTATACATGTATATGTAATGAAGTATTCTTGCATCCCTGATATGAGCACAGGCGCATGCTTTATTACACAAGCTATCTCAGTCTTCATTACACTTTTAATTACATATTTAAGAAACACCTTCTTTTCTAAAGGTATTCAATGTATAATGACAATATTTTATACCTAATGAATGAATGGTCCGATATTTTCAATCATGGTAGCATTTTGAAGATGTTATCAAATAAAAATACTCCACTAAAGGAATTTAGAAAATTTTGATTATTGTCCAATTAATTGCACCTTGAAGTTTACATTGAAGTTTATGGGCAGCACATATGTTATTAAGATATTGTAAAAAGTAATTTGAACTTCATATAAATCTCTTGGTGAAAATATGCAAAAACTCTCTCTTTATTAAAATATGAAATAAAATGAATCATTTACCACAGATATATTGATAAAATTAAAATTTTCTTCTTTTCATCAAGGTCAGATAACTCTTCAAAAATGTTTAAGGTGCAAAATGGCTGTCTTCATATATGTTATCAGACATGTGAATTTGATTTATTTCACTTTCAAATATGCATTTCTAACTGGTGTAAAACAGGGTATTATTTTAAC
This sequence comes from Saccostrea echinata, assembly GCF_033153115.1. NCBI lineage: Eukaryota > Metazoa > Mollusca > Bivalvia > Ostreida > Ostreidae > Saccostrea > Saccostrea echinata. The sequence continues at coordinate 9,479,633 of NW_026889776.1, read as the reverse complement.
TCGGAATAATTATTTCATTCGGAATATAAAGAATCGAAAAAAATAAGCAACTAAGTCTCCTTACATGTACTTGTAGCTCAAAAGAAAAAAAAATGTTGCCTTAATTCTCTGCATTTTGTGTCTAATACAGTATTGAGTAAAGATTTTGTTTATCTCTCTATAAATAATTTATTTTATTTCTTGCAATTATTTTTTTCTTTTTATTTGTTTGTTTGTTTATTGTTTATTGTTGTGTTTGTTTATTTATTTGTGTAAACAAGGTTGCTTGTATTGGCAGGGGTTAGATGAAAATTTTATGGGGTTAGTTGGCGCATGCCTAAAGGGGTTAGTCGCCGCTGAGCGGCGACTAACCCCTTTGAGCATGCGCCAGTTGAGATAGGTAAAAATCCTGTAGTTAATCCATATGTGTATTCAGTCTGTATTGTTAATCAGTCCACGCGATGTACAAATTAAACGGTAATTAACACGGTAGAAGTATTTGTACTGTCATGCTGCACTTAAAAATCCGAAGTATTCCGTTCTACAAGTATCCATGAATGAAGACTATACATGCCGATATCCTAAAGAAATAACTCGCGGAGAACGAAAATACATACCAATGCATATTCATTACGATAACCGAAAACACTAACAAGTATTTTTACAGTCGTAACAACGATTAAATCCAACAAATAACCAGAGAAATTCGACGATGTAAACGCTGCCAATACACTGCAGACAACTCCTGTTCGACGTCACTTTTCGAAGTGCGACGTCACACGTACACTGATTTCCCGAACTTTCTGTGTCAAAATGGCGAATAGGCATTGTATGTAATATAAGGTATTCTGTCATCGTAGTACAACACACAAACTCTATTCCTTTAGATTAAAGTTTTTCTTTACTTAGGTAATCAAATAGCAGAAGAGGAGACGAGCAGTGTTTAGTACAGAAAACAGGTTACAAAAATTTGAAGATCCATGATCCGCCCACTTGTTTCACCTCAGCTAAGAGGTGCATATTTAGTGTGCAAATCTCGAGTTTCAAAGTCGATGTGACGTCACACTCACAACCATAAATATGTAGGCTTAAATCTGGGAACAGACTGTGCTGAACATTGCTTGTATTATTAGAAAGAAGATAAATACCATTTTGAAATTAATTTAAAGAAAAGAAAAATCGACAATAATTACATTTTAACCTTAAGAGACGAGATCAGTTGATTTTCAAAGGGGAGGGGGTGGTGGCAGATTCTGGGAATAAATGTTAAAAATAAGGGAGAAATAAATAATCTGACCGTTTTTTTGCCTCCTCCCAAACATACATGAAATAAAGTTTTGTTTGAGAGGTTAATTTTCTTTTCTTAACTTAAAATTGATTATCTGTCCCTGGACATGTTCGAAATGAATACCCCCCCCCCCGCTCCGTCAGAATCAAATGCTCGTCTACTTAGCCGCAAATTATTTTTAAAAATCATCCCTGAAAAAAAAAGACATGGAATATCTCAATAATCAAAAAAAAAAAAAAAAAAAAAAAAATCATGTTGGACATTATTTACATAGTCTTTCCATTTCCAAGCCTTATACCCCACCCCACCCCCCTTTTCAATCATTTTCAATTCAGTGATGGTTTTTATTACACGGAAGCAATAATATCATAAAGCACATATGAAATATTTTGATTTTATTATTTATTTATTAAAATCAGACCCGCCCTGAAGGAATTATCCAAAAAAAAAAAAAAAAAAAAAACAGTGTAGTGACTACTGGCTATTGCCGCTAAGAAACAATTACCAATTCTTGCAGAACATTGGAAGGCTCGATTCAGTGTACATGTAATAAAAAAAATGTGGCAGGGGCCGTGCCACCCCAACACCCAATTATTTTGCCAGTATGCTTTATACTATAGAAAAATAGCTATTTGATGCTTGTACCTCTATAAAAAAAAAGGCGTCTGATGGATTTTTAAAAAAAAGATTTGTGCTTGTCAAAGAATTTTGGTAGTCCCCCCTCCCCTCCACTGAAATTGCTTCCTACGGGCCTGAAAATTAGGGATAGCCCAGATTAATTAATGGATGTACATACAAGTATATTACTGTATATTTTTAGATTACGGTTAAGCAGAAAAAAACAGAGTCTTTGTTCTAAATACACTTCAAAAAGCATAAGTAATTTATACATTGCAGGTGATTGAAAATTTTACCTACTACGGTTCAAATTTAAGTTAGGCCTAGGTGAAATATTAGAGTTTTCGCAGACAGACAACTAAATGTAATAGAATGAAACACAGACAAAACAAAAAATATACTGTATATGGTATATATGCGACCGATTTTTGTAATCCTCTACCAAATTCTGTGTTTCGTGGTCATTTAAAAAAAAATACATTTTTTTTTTACATTTAATCACCATACATGCAAAATTTATATCCTGTAATTGTGTAAAATTTAATGACTCTCATTGAATTACATGTATAAAATATAAAATTAAAAAAAATTCGCTAATACATATGGAAGACCCCCCCCCCCCCCATGTTCAATGTGTTGTATCTGTCAATCCATTGCTACGCTTGATTTTTTTTTTTTTTTTTGGTTTAAATTGGAGCAATTATAACATTCCTTGCAAACATTTGATGTCTTCAAGTCAATAATATATTATTTCATTGTCAAATCCAGTAGAAGATTTGGGTTGTTGTGCATTTAGCTTATAGAATAATTTTATAATTGAACGATTTAGGAGATGTTCAACACTTTTTTTTTTAAACTTGGTGGCAGGTGGGCAATATTAATATATAGGCATATACCGGTACATGGGCTACAGTTAATTTTCAGCTTTAACCATACATTTCTTTTTCAGGCACGATAGATAATACAAGAAGGTATATCTTTAAACTCAAATTGTTCGGATCATGCATGTTCTTTTCCGTTTTTAGCATGCTACGGAAAACGACAACGTGATCCAAAGTTCTATCATTTTATTACTAACCATTGAAATTGAAAATTTTTAACATAAATATTTTATTTTTATTTCATCAACTGAAAATTTTCAGTAGTTCTTATGTATTGTTTGAATGGGAAGTTAAATGAACCACAAATTATGTTGAGTATTTATTATTTAGTACTAACGATCTTCAAGATTTCATAACATTTACGGGTTATCCTACTTAAGAAATATTAATGTGCAGAAAAAAAATATAATAGTTTACAGTGTATGCTACACACATGGTGTTTTTTTCGGTTAAGCACAAAACTTTGAACAGTTTAAAGAAGAAGCCACCTTTTCCCGACTTGCGGGGATGGGGTGCGGGTGCCACTTTACCCTTTGGCCTTGGGATCTTCTGTATCGGCTTCTATAGATCGACATGTAGATGTTTACTTCTGGTACACATATCTCTTGTTAATTTTTCAGGCCCGTAGGAAGCAATTTCAGTTTGGGGGGGGGGGGGGGCACAGCCAAACATTTTTCAGTTGACAGTTGAGGGGGCACCAGGGCTCGAGCTGTGATTCGCCATTTGCGCCAATTGCGAATTTTTTCCAAAAGTGGCGAAAAGAAATTCAAAAGTGGCGAAAATGATCTTTTTTTAGATATACCATACAAAAGTGTGTGTACTCCTAGCTATCTCCTTTGTTTATTCAATGTGTACAGATTAGCCCCTTTGTTTATTTAATGCAAGCAGACGTGTGAATTCAGGGTGTGAAAACTCCATGAAACTAACAAAGCAATGTACATGTAGGAAATCACGTCTCGCTTGAACGCACACAGCTGATTTAGTTGGTAACTTTAGCCTGGAGCAGTAAGGGGATACAAAATTACTTGAAATAATATAATATGGATTAAACAAGGAAAGACGAAGTGTTTTTGGGAGATGAAGTTAGTTAATAAAAGATTTTAATCAATAAAATCTGGATCTATATAGATTGTTTTTTTTTAAACCGAACGTAGGAAAACATGACGAAAATTTCAGAGCATGGCTGCTAATTTTACCTGTAAATAGTGTGTTCATTATACCATAATCTGACAAAGAGTGAAAGAGATACTGGCTTGGAAACAAAACAATACTTTTGTCAATTACGCTGAATTATTTTCAGTTATATGAATTTACATGTATATACACCCAGTGTCCAAGTTGTTAAATTAAGCCAAGTTTTAAACCTGATTTTAATTACTTCTTTTCACAATAAATTGTTGATATGATTAAAATTTTCTCCTATTATATTATTTTTTCATTTTTAAAAAAAATGTCATATATCTTTACTAAGTCTGTAACCCCCCTCCCCAGGCTAAAAAGTTATGAACAAGAGGACATCTACTGTCAAGAGTTGGCTAATATCAGTATCAAATTAATTGTATAAATGTAGAAATAATTCCTATATCAGTTTTGTAAGTGGATACAACTTTAAATTTTACAATTTTAAAATAATGCCTGTGATATAAACAAATTGAAATAGTGCTATTAGTTTAGTGTGTAACACTTTACACATGTCGAGACTAGATGTAAAAATGTGATTCCTTTCATCGCGAAAAGTGGCGAAAAATATTTTCGCTCCAGTGGGAGCTCTGGGGGGCACTACCAAAAATTTTCTGACAAACAAAATAAAAAATAAATAAATAAAAGGTCATCAGGCGGTTTTATTGAGGGGGCACAAGCTTATAGTATCTATGTTTATTATAGTAATCTATTTATCGGCAAAATTATTGGGGGGGGGGCACGGCCCCCCGTGCCCCCCCCCCGTTCCTACGGCCATGTTTTTAACTTTATAATTGCGACTATTTAATTTCAAGAATTCTTAAAGAAGCTCTAAACACTGCATACTAAAGAGTTCTACTTGTTGGGTACTTTTCACTCGGCACACCTCGGCCGATTCGTACCTCTGTGATGAAGGTGACGGAATCAGCCAAGGTTTGCCGAATGGGGTAGTTTTATGCAGTTAGAGTGAGCTGCCCTTAGAAGTAAGATAGGTGTTAGTTTGTGTGAAACCCCCCCCCCCTCCCTTCCCCTTGGAAAAAAATTCCTGGATCTGCCCTTGCATGTGCAACAGATTTTTAACATAAAATGCCTATACAAAGGAATAGTAAAATTTTTTAATATCTGTATTTGATACTATTTTATACATGTAGATTAATCAAAATTTCGTAAATATGAAATCTATCTCTGTATGTGCCGTTACTTTTACGTGAAAGTAGGTTATTTGATGGTTGTGTTCAAGATCGTAGAAGGTCTCCTTTGCAGAACTGTTGTTTATTTCTATCACTGATAAGTCGATGGTAGAGAGTTGATTGTAAGCTTAACTTAGGAGCCAGGTGATAGATATTACATGTAACTGTATTTAACGGAAAGCTTGTCAAGCCGCTAGATGTTAGATTTTGGATAAAATAAAATTAAAAAAAAACCTATGGTATAATGTACAATGTAATCCGAAGTGGTAATAATTAAGGAGAGCATCTTGGATTTAATACACTGATTCTTCATTTGTGACTATAATCTTTTAAAAAATGCGGCACTATTGACCAAAATTTATACTGCATTTTGTAAAGTGCGGACATCTGAATACATTATTTTTGTAGCTTGAAAAATATTTCATCTAAAACTCGATCACTAAAAATTATTTTTATTGATTAACAAGCTAGCCGTGAGTGTTCTTGTTGTTCATGATGAGTTCAAGTCCTGCAGTGAACATCTTTGTGTAAATATATCAGGCACAGAGTATCATTTTTCGAACGTATGTGTTTTTTTTTTTGGGGGGGGGGGGTATGTTTGGAAAAGGAGGGCAGACCCCCCCCCCCCCCGAATACTACATGCCTGTTTATAAATAGAGACGAGGAAAATATTTTGTAGCTCTTTATCTTAATTCATTCCAAAAACTATAATGTTTTATCAAAATTAGAATACATGTATACTTGTATTTCAGGAATTTGTTTTTGTCTTAATTGTCATCTGTATGAAAAGATGAAGATAACGAACAGTATTCAATCTGGAAAGACCAATGAAAAGATACAAATTTGGAGCAGAGCAAACATGGACCTCAAAATTTAGAGGTGGGATCAGGTGCCAGTGGAGGAGTGAGCATCCCCTGCCCCGCCTTGTGCTCCTTCACATGTTCGGGAAAAAACGGAAAAACCCATAGACAGTTCAGTGTATAAATAATCGCCTAACAATTAGTATGAAAAACATCAGTCAGCATTTGACTCAATGATAAGTTGTACGTGCTGACAAGATCATTGTATCGACCGTAAAACTTGCGAAAAGATGACATCAAACGAGACTGTTGATATCCTTGTTTCATCAACTTGTTTGTCAATAGCTTGCCTCGTTTTAGAAATTGTTCATAGGTAGAGCATGCTCTTGTGTATCGAGAGATGCAGGTGATAAGGGTATATTGCTGTACATAAGTAAGGAAGGTGACGATTGAAAAGTTGAAGTCATCACGTTTATCATAAAGCTTTGTTGTTAGGTTACCATTAACGTCTTTTTCTAGTAAAATATCTAAATATGAAACAGATGTGTCAGACTCTGTGGTATCTTCACTGGGATACATCGAGTCAACATATGAATGAAAGTAATTGTTGTTAATTGATAATACGTCGTCGATATATCGAAATGTCGAGTTGAAGGCCACAGCAAGTGTTTTCTTCTTCTCGTGTAGAAGTTTTTGAATAAATTCCAACCTTCCTGTGAAACAGTACAAAAATAAAGAAAAATTGTCTTCGCTTATATTACCTTCATAACCGTATACTTGTAAGACCTCGGTGTTAATCCTTGCAGAACACACGTATTGAATGAGGATTTTTCTTATCTATAGCAGACAGCAGCAGCAGCACACGATTGTATCCGATGCAGTTAACATATTAAGGACACCCATTTCTTATTTTCAAAACAATGTACTAAATGAATTATTGTGACAGCAATTTTTTTCCCGGATGAAGACTTCAACAACCTGTTAGGAAGAACATTTGACCCTAAAGAGTTGAAGAAACATATATATGTATGCAAAACCAAACGATCAATTGAAGTATTTCTTCTCAATCTCTTAATTTAATAAAATCAAAAAAAAAAAAAAAAAAAAAAAAAAAACAACAACAACAACAACAACAAACAAACCAAAAACAAAAAAAAAAAACAACAACAACAAAACATGCAAGTCATGGATACGTATAGCCTCTGTGTATCTGCAAAAAGAAGTTAACTGGACTTTAAAATGCATTTCTTCCTGATAAATTATTTAATTATGTACAATTTAGATTCATGTTTACAGAAATCTAAGGTGACGCGTATACATGTACTTCCGATCGATCTCAATACTAATACATGTAATTCCATCTACATTGTACAACCAAAATGACTGCATGATAAGACTGAAGCTCTATACTGTTTACTAGTATGCTAAGAGAGGCATGAAGGAAGATTTGAAACGCTTGCATCTTTTTTCAATTTAACATTTACAGAATCACATGTATTTTAATAAAAAGCTGGTAATGTCTCAATATGACTGTCTGTTCCACATGAGCGCATCCACTTCACTTTAATCTTCACTTCTTTTGTAAGAAAACAAAATCATTAAAACATTTCAATTCTATCATTTCTCAATCATTTTTCCTTCAGATTTCATACAGTACAATTCAACTTGAAACAATCCGGTATGACATGACTTTTTTTGCATCCAAGGGAGTAGTCTTTATTTTCAGTGATCCATCCGAGTGTAATCTGCAGATCAAACATGACTAGCTAGAGTCACTGTTTTTGCATTTCGGCAAGCTACAGAAAATGCCTAGTAATGATAGTTAGCCACTGTTTCCGTTGTTTCCACGTTTACTTTGAATTTTCTGCATTTTCAATGGCAAGAACATATACACTAGACAAAATTGCTAACGCACCACTTGTTATTCTTGTTTGTGAATTGAACATTTACATAATCGGTACTTGTATATCTAATATACCATCTTTCCCAATACAGTTGAATTGACAAATAACTCAGTGTCATGACAAAAAACTTTGTGACCTTCTTGCCCGAAAACCATTTTCCCGACATGCACTGCGCATCGTTTCTTTCAAATATATGAAGTTGGTAATTACAAATTGTGGTCCGTGAGGTTGCAACAAAAGCAGTCTCCGAGTGAAAAATCAAACAATATACAGCGATTGACTATCATATTGCCTAGTATTCATCCAGTGCCTTGGTGTCCATACCCAGTCTACCTAACTTCCGGTTGCCCCAGTTTTGTGGAAGAATCTTGAAATTGTCCTGTGGTGCTTATTAAATGCCATGGCTATCTAAAGTAAACAATTTTTATATTTGTTAATCTAATTGTAACTAATCTTCACTTGAAGAAAGAATGATGTATGAATTGTTTTAATTTTTTTATATACAAATTCCTCCAAAGCAACCCCCTGCACACGCCGTACTAGCTAACTGCTTAGGCACGCTTTTCCAAGGTCAAACGTGGCATAGTTGTAATTTTTCTTGGGTTTTTAGTTAGTACAAACATAAAGAATACAAACACAAAGAAAAAAAATTAAAAATTTCTTCCTCCAAAAAGTATGAGCACGATTTTCATTATTTCTACAAATGGTCACGCTTCAGTTAACATCGTAGTAATTGATAAGTTAGGACATTAAATGTCTCATTTTTTACTTTGATAACATATTTGTTTCTCAAAAACATCATAAACAATTTTAGAAAATTAGCATTGTAATTTTATTTGGTGGTGCGTTAGCAATTTTGTCTTGTGTAGTGTAATCCCCTGTCCGTCCGTCATTTTCCAGATTTTTATGTCTATACTTGAAGATACTACTGGTATATAATGAGCTGATTTTTAGTATGTCTTTTGATATTGATGTCTTACAGATCAAGTATGAGTTTCGTGTTGACTGACCCATCTTTACGAAAATTATGGGCTTATGGCCCTTAGCAGGGACGTACATGTATATACTAGTGCATACATGCCCCAGCCCTTGGACTTTGAAAATTCCTAACAAATCTCTGTTTTCTGGGCCTTTTTTATTGTGCTTGTACATAATGCGCTTTGGTTTGTCTCTTTCAGATCAACAATCGCAACTTCTCGGGCCTTTCCGAGAAGCGGAAATACATGTACATGTACTACCTCGAATGTGTTGAGTAGGCGTCCATGAAAATATGGAGACTTCTTATCCATATATAATTATATATAGTCTGGAGCTTATCTTTTTTGAATTTTAAGATCTTACCTGTATCTAAAACATACTACAGAAGGGACAACCAATTCTGTCTATCCAATACTTTAATAAAGGAAGCGACCACGGGCACCTGACGTTACTTATTTTTCTTTTAGTATGAAAAATTTAAAAAATATTATATAGACCCCCTACCTAATCTTTGAGAAATAGGATGCAACCACAGGTTGCAATAAAAAAAAAATATACCCCCTACCTAATAATTAGGTAGGGGGATATATTTTTTCATTAAAAGAAAAATAAAATCAAGTGGCAGCGACTCCATTTTGTATAAACAGGCACTTAGTATCGTTTTTGAAAGTTGGGGGGGGGGGATTTTAACAACTTACCTAGCCAAATTTTATTCACTACCAATGAACATTTTTCAACAGTTAAAGGTTATAACTGGCAAAAAAGTGGGGGCAGCCCCCCCCCCCCCGATACCACGTGCCTGATAAATGCGTTGTACCTGCTGACTTTCGTCGACAGTCCAGACGTCGGGTAACATCGATTATTTTTCATTTGAGAAAATGTCGAGCAGTATCCGTGTAAATGGTCGTCACATAAGGCTCTTCCATTAATTTCATCATGCAGTAATTTAACCAATATCAATTACACCAGGAAACACAGATCCGTTGTGAATTGGTAAAGAAATTTAGGTATCTTGAGAAATTGACTAAGGAAAGTGATAACAACCCCCCCCCCCCCCCCCCGCGCAATAGTTTTGTCGGCTCCTCATAAATAGTTCACTATAATTTTTTTAATTTAGTGATTTTTTCCCCCTGTAAACTAAAAGCATGGCAATCTAGATCTCCGTTGTATGAACATAAGGAGAACATAATATTCTTTCTGGGTTTGACAATGAAATCAGATATGTATTGATGTCTTCTACAGCATGCGTGAGTTGTAGTTACATTATTTTTTTTTAATTTAAATGAAAAAGATAACTCGAGTTAAGCAATAGAACATTTAGAAAGAAAATATGTACATAAGTATATGCGAAAAATATAAAATTACGAAAAATACTCATCTAAATAAATATACTTCACTGCACAATTATATAGAAAGGATATTTGCGTAAATGTATCACCGGGGAAAATAAGTGTAAAACTTTCCGGCAACAATGAAACATAAAAATGCTAACGATGGAATAGCACTTTATTATAACTTAGGTCGGTAGGGCGAATTCTGGAAATCCAAAAATTACACCCGAACAATCCGACGCCTCGGACTTAACTGATTAACAATGATACATGTAACATATAAATAATAAAATATAACAATGACAATTAGCACAGTTCTGAGCATGAGTGACAGATGGCTAAGATAGAATAACTCATGACATGTTGAGTAAATTGATTAAATTGACGCGTTTTGAGTTACATAGTAATTAGCATAATTAAAGTCTTTCATGTTGTTTAAAGTAATTACAGATAATTAAAAGTATATTTCAAAGTCAGTTAAAGCATGTCACTAAAATTGCTTATATCAAAATTTACACTGTGATAATTCCCTCTCGCTTCGAAAAATGAGACGTCCTCGTCTCAGGAATCACCGGGGACTGGCATGTGGAACACTAGACTGTTGGTACCAGTAACGCTTGGTTGGTGTTGGTAGCGGGAGGAAAGGGTGTTGTTTGTCGACACGTCTAGTTAACTCGTATGGTCTTCGTTCGTTTGGTCTGTTCTGTAACTTTGAAATTTGTTTATGAAGAGTGGATGTTACGGTCTGAAGATTGTCACATTTCCGTATTAGTTCACTAATTTTTGTCTTTAAGGTCTTATTTTTATTCTGTAATGCAGTTAGTTGGATGGTATGGCCTGTTGATTTAGATAAATTACGAATATCTTCGGAACTTAGGTCTTGGAATGGTAAAGATTTCACTAACTGCAATCTATCGTAATAGTCCTTTATTCTTTTTGAATCCCTGCGCCGTTTGCTTACGGACTTAGTCTGCAGATAAAGTACACTCTTCCTTTGCGTCTCCGCAACAGCAACACTCTTCGGACTATTTTTGGAAGCAGTCCGAGAAATACACATACCTGCAGTAGAATCGCATTTTGACGATTTTTTGTCAGGCGATCCTACAGACGGGTTTCCCGGGTTTGTCTTCAAGCAGGCCCGTCCTGACCCCTTGGCTTGATCCTTTTTGATCGTTGAATGATCGATGGACGCCAATGGAAATGTATTCCTTTGAGAGGAACGGTAAGGTGTGGTTGCAGAAGAGAAACATACTTTCGCATGGTGACCAAGTTTTCCGCACACGAAACACTCGGAACGTGTAGCTGGACACGTGAAAAGGTGGCCGTGGAAGAAAGTTTTCCCGCACCTATAGCACCGTGGACTGGATCCCGGTGTCGAGAAAATTCGTGCTGGTCCTGGTGTATTCCAAGGACGCGAAAGACAATGGCGCTGGAAAGATGCTGGGGAGGAGCGGTAAAATCCTTTTCTCCGGGTTTGCATGGTGTGGTTGAGGTTATAGTTGTTGGCCGTCTTGGGGAAACTCGCTTAGTTGCTGGTACTCAGGATCAAACTGCAACAAAATATATGCAGCAGTCCCGGGTGTTATACCCTTAGGATTTCTCCACCAAATTATCACCGGGGAAAATAAGTGTAAAACTTTCCGGCAACAATGAAACATAAAAATGCTAACGATGGAATAGCACTTTATTATAACTTAGGTCGGTAGGGCGAATTCTGGAAATCCAAAAATTACACCCGAACAATCCGACGCCTCGGACTTAACTGATTAACAATGATACATGTAACATATAAATAATAAAATATAACAATGACAATTAGCACAGTTCTGAGCATGAGTGACAGATGGCTAAGATAGAATAACTCATGACATGTTGAGTAAATTGATTAAATTGACGCGTTTTGAGTTACATAGTAATTAGCATAATTAAAGTCTTTCATGTTGTTTAAAGTAATTACAGATAATTAAAAGTATATTTCAAAGTCAGTTAAAGCATGTCACTAAAATTGCTTATATCAAAATTTACACTGTGATAAATGTGCGAAAACATTATCAATGAAACAGAATTTAGTAGTAAATTTTATGTCTAAATTCAAAGATCGAAAATCGGACGCATGTTTTTTGTCCTGTCTGCCCTTCATTCTTGCTGTCTACGAAAAAAAAATTAATACATGTACAGTATCTGAATGAACTTTGAACTGTAGTTTAGATGAATATGTATTGATCACAAACATAAACTTGCATCATCTCAACATTTGTGTTTTACGAGGTGTGTACGGCAAACAACAATATTAGGTTATCACTCTACATCTTGCGATAATCTTCATCTCCATTTTAGTGCATGGATTTATCAAAAAAAAAAAAAAAAAAAAAGTAAAAGAGGATTTAAAACATAATTCAAAGTTTTACAAGTCACATTTTGTTCAGGAAGGAGGAATTTATCGCTGTTAATAAAAGAAAAACTAAAATATTTTGTGTATGTGTTCATTTATTTATTATTAGCATAAAATATGATTGGAAGGTCTACTTCTTTCGCGATTGGCTGAGTGTGATTCGGAAACTTCCAGTACTGCCAAATACCAAATACGTGTATCCTGTGACCATCATCACCGGAGGAAAAACCTCCATTAGGGGAGAAAGAGATACTGAATATAAGGTACATTTAGAAAGTGCATATAGATTAAAACCCTTCGATGTAGTGACTTTTTTTTTCAGGGAGCCTTGTCTGGATTTTTTTTTTTAATTGAAAAGTCGACCTCTACCCCATTTTTTGTTATTACATTGTGATCAAACCTGTCATTTTTTTTCTGCCGGAAATGGGGTGGGAATAAAATCTAACCATTGTCCCCTGATTTAAGAAGCCCCCAGATTTAAGAATCGGGTTTCTGTGAAGCTGTTTAGTATTTCGTTTATAAATTGTTTCCTTGGTCTACACGGTTTGTCTGAAGTTTTAAGATTCAAGAAGAAAATTAAAAGAAATTAAATATTTCAACTGTGCTGTATGTGATTATTAAAATCGGGGTGGGGGTATCGGATTTGGATATCGATATGGACTCTCTAAGTAATGGTCAACGTGAATCATCTGGTTGATTTTTTTTTTAATATATCGATCTGTTATTTCGCGGGTTTTACTTAATTACAAAATAATTTAGGATATGGCTATAATGAATATAATTTAGGGGCTGGCAATATTTTGTCGATTCAGATCAAAGTTGAGAGAGAGAATCAAGCTTACTTTACTTTTTACTTCTCCTTGAAAAATCTGACAAACAAAAAAAAAATAATCTGAGAAAAGTGGGGTTGGGGGTTGGGTTACATTCCTCCCTATTTGTCCCAGTGTATGCAAGACAGATTAGGGGACGACCATTTGATTCTTAAAGGGGGTGGCTGGAAATTTTTCCGAGTCCAATTTATTTTTAATGTCGGTGAAGGACTATTTATTTTCATAGCATCAGTCAAAGACAAATTCTTTATTTTCTTGCCAGTCAAGAACGGATTATTTATTTCCAAGACCAACATTTTAGAGGACAGATTATTTATTACCCCCCTCCCCTCACAATCAAATGGTCGTCCCCTTATTTGGTTCCAAAGCCCCCCCCCCCCCCCCCGGTAGGATCAAAATGTATTGATAATTGACGATTAACGTTCTTTAAGCTTTCACTATAAATCATTTTTTAAATGTTGATCTTTTTATTTAAAATCAATCGAAAGATACAAATAATTTAAATTTTTTTAACAGAATCTGTTCCCTGCATTATCATGCTCTTGTCATACTATATAGCTGCTCTTGACTGTGACGTCACATCGACTTGAAAACTCGAGATGTGCACACTAAATATGCACCTCTTAGCTGGGGTGAAACAAGTGGGCGGATCATGGATCTTCAAATTTTTGTAACCTGTTTTCTGTACTAAATACTGCTCGCTTTCGTCTCCTCTTCTGCTATTTGATTACCTAAGTAAAGGAAAACTTTAATCTAAAGGAATAAAGTTTGTGTGTTGTACTACGATGACAGAATACCTTATATTACATACAATGCCTATACGCCATTTTGCCACAGAAAGTTCGGGAAAACAGTGTACGTGTGACGTCGCACTTCGAAAAGTGACGTCGAACAGGAGTTGTCTGCAGTGTATTGGCAGTGTTGACATCGTCGCATTTCTCTGGTTATTTGTTGGATTTAATCGTTGTTACGACTGTAAAAATACTTGTTAGTGTTTTCGGTTATCGTAATGAATATGCATTGATATGTATTTTCGTTCTCTGCCAGTTATTTCTTTAGGATATCGGCTTGTGTAGTCTTCATTCATGGATACTTATAGAATGAAAGATACTTGGGATTTTAGCGCAGCGTGACAGTACAAATACTTCTACCGTGTTAATTACCGTTTAATTTGTACATCGCGTGGACTGATTAACAATACAGACTGAATACACATTGTATATGGATTAACTAGAGGATTTTTAACTAACTCAACTGGCGCATGCTCAAAGGGGTTAGTCGCCGCTCGGCGGCGACTAACCCCTTTAGGCATGCGCCAACTAACCCTATAAAATTTTCATCTAACCCCTGGCAATACAAGCAACCTTGTTTACACAAATGAATAAACAAACACAACAATAAACAAACAAACAAATAAATTAAAAAGAAAAAAACAATATTACAAGAAATAAAATATAAATTATTTATAGAGAGATAAAAAAAAACTTTATCCCAATACTGTATTAGACACAAAATGCAGAGAATTAAGGCAACTTTTTTTTTTCTTCTGAGCTACAAGTATATGTAAGGAGACTTAGTTGCTTATTTTTTTCAATTCTTTATATTCCGAATGAAATAATTATTCCGAGTTAAAATAATACCCTGTTGTAAAATGATTCAAAATTGTTCAATGTCCCTTCATTATACATTGAATACATTAAGTTCATTCAGAGTAGCTGGGGCTGATATTGGAGTATTGATCAGGTTCATGTGGGGTGTGAAAAAGATTTCTGCTATGTATTGTTTACTGATGTATTTACTATATATATATTTGGGTCCAAGATGACTTAAAATATCACTACTATAAATATACTTATTTTCTATGTAACTTGTAAAATGAGCTTTGTTTGGTTACAAAGTTGGGTGTAAATTTCTGTACACCCGACTTGAGCTGGGGGTAAAAAATGTGACGTCACAATGCATAGTTTCTCTATGATAAAAAGCAAATAACATGACGTCACGTTGCATTGTAGAACATAGTAAATCTTATCGATAGCTTGAAACATATTTGATTGGACTTGTTTACAAAGAATTTATTAGGGTACATAGAAAATAAATTTGTTATCCAGGTCCAATCAAGGGTGTATGGGGATTTACCCCGGATTGTATTCCAGTACACACTTCGGCCTCAGGGTGTATGGAATGAAACCCGGGGTAAATCCCCATACACCGTCAACTGGACCTGGATAACTAATAATGTTTTAAATCTATAACCTGAGTTATTTCATCCATCACAAGTGTATACAGAATGACAAACAGTCATGCTGTCCAAAAAATTATCTTTCTCATCAATTAAATTCTTCTGTTTGAAATATGAAATTGTTATAATTAAGATGGCTTAAGTAGATGATTCACAACAGTTATGCATCAAGACATACATGTACTTACAGGCAGATCCAATCTAATTAAAATTAGATGTTAGATCCGCTTGCATACTCGCTACACTAACTAAAATTAGATGTTAGATCCACTCGCATACTTGCTACACTAACTAAAATTAGATATTAGATCCACTCGCATACTCGCTACACTAACATTTGTGTAGCTAGTATGCGAGCGGATCTAACATCTAATTTTAGTTAGATTGAGGGAGATCTCGAGACATAGTGATAATCATGTGACCCAAAAATTAAAAGGTATTATCCTGTTATTTTAACACCTACTATCCATGCCCTAGTGAATTCAATTTTTGTCAAGGCTTTTCATATAAATTAGTCTTCAAGTCCTGAAAATTCTATGTAAAGACAAATTATTATTTATAAAATAAGAATACCTTTAATTCCTCATCATCTTCTCTTATCCATGGGTATGTGAAGAAAAAGCTTTTAAGAAGAGCAGTTAAAGGTTTCTGCAATGAAAAAAAAAAAATAGTAGTAACTAATAATTAAATGTTCACTATTTGGAGTTCCCTAAAATTTACATGTCCCTTATTGATCATGCCATACATGCAAGTCAATAATTTTCATTTACAGTACATAAATTTACATAACTGTAGGCTTGTTGCTCTTCCAGATGTTTTGTTTGTTTAAATTTGTTACATTATTAATTAAACTAGAGGTACTGCGGTAAGAGATGGGTATAACCCCTCAATATTATAGAAAGAATGGCAGTGTGCCACTGCCACGTTTTGCTAAGAGAATTTAAACCCAAAATTTGTGTCCCATCAAAAAGTAAAAAAGGAGGTCACAATGGCACTATTTAACAAAGATTCTGTGCAAGTACCGGTATCATTAAATTTCATTCAGCGGTATAAGAGCTAGGAGTTGCGATAAGAGATGCATACCCCAAAGCATAACGGACGGACGTACTGACATCCCCATCACTATAATTACCCCCCTGCTTTTCAAGCTGGGGGTATTAAACAAGCATAAATGTAGTTTGATACATATGATAAATTTTTAACTCAACAACTATCAATTATTCTTTTGAAAACAATACATAGATAATTTTTTTTCCCACAGATTAATATGGGAAGGCTTTTCAATACTGGTTATGCTCACATGAGCAAGCTTATTTAAAAAAAAAAACAAAAACAAAAAAAAAAAAAACAAGAAAAGATGATATGGAGATCATGAGAAATGACAGGGTCACAAAATGTTGCAGAATTGCACTCATCATAATGGAAAGTGAATCTTGATTTGTTTTTTTTTTTATCTCTTAAACTGATATACCAACCTTCACATTGGAACCATCCACTTGAAAAATTTTTCCAGGTGTATTCTTCATAATTTCTCTCTTTAGATCTTTAACTTCTCTTCTCAAAGCACAGACTTCTTCATCTATCACAAAATTGGTTTGGCTACATTGTGAATTTGTGGATGAAATAATAAGAAAAAAAGCTCAAAATGTTCATTATAACTTTTAAGTTTTCTGTCCCCCCCCCCTCTCTCTCTCTATCTCACACACAAACATATTATTTTACATAAAATGTTCAAGAAATTATAAATGCCCATACATATTAATCTCATGCTCGGCTGTGCTGGTCTGTTCATTTGTGGAAGTATTTCTTCTCTTTCTTGAGCATTCACTTCCAAATCTTCTGACTGTGAACCCTTTTTCAATAATTAAAATTATATTAAGTACATTTATTTCATTTGAGACAGTCTGGATCTTGATTATCTAAAATTGGGGCAAAAGTGAAAGGCTTCAATCCCAATCAAAAGAGTGTATCTTTTTCCCCACATAGCTGGGTATTTATAATAACTATACTTGTTGCCTAGTGGTTTGAGAAGTTAGACCCCCTCCCCTCTACATGTATATATACATGTACAATACCACCACCCACTGGCCATTGCCATACACTATACATACACACATGCAATTAAACATTTCAGAATTTTATCTGTCATAGAAAAATTTACTTGATCATCAATATGAACTTTGTGGGAAATACATCTATGTAAAAGATGATGTAAACACTGCGTACGTATATTTGTATCCTTCTTATTGTATATTTATCAGTTTATACAGTTGATATTCAAGTCTTCGTATATCTCGTAGATCACTATTTAGATGCATGCATATATACAGTGTCCACAATGTAATGTATAAATGGAAGCTAGCTGCTACTTACTCGGAAAAGATCGATTGATTCTTGACTATATGTATCCTGGCCCTCATTTTCCATTTTCAACAGATTTCAACTGCAATATATATCACTATAAATTCTACATAGAATTCTTGTACAGGTCAGTCGTACCTACCCAGGTAGCACAAAACATTTTCAAAACATTTTATTGCAGTTATAAAAATGTTTTTTCAAAACATTTCAGAGTAAACATTTTTAAAATGTTTTAAAAACATTTTTCTTTCCCATTGTAACATTTTAAAAACATTTTAAAAATGTTTTTAAAAAGGTTAAAGTAAAATCTTTAAGGAACATTTCCAGAAAATGTTTTTGAAATGTTTTAAAAATGATTCCAAAGGTATGTCTTCTTTACATATATCAAACAGTTTCTTATTACGTTATAAAAATGTTTTTAAAACCTGAAATAAAACATTCCTCTTCTACATATATGAAACATAGTAATGTTACGTTTTCAAAACATTTCGAAAGAACGTTGTCAAAATGTTTTTAAAACATTCTTAATATTGCTTAGAGTTTAATATTTAAATGTTTCAGTGTTGGTCGTGAAAATGTTTTTAAAACATTGAACAAAACGTTTTCTCCTCCTACAACTGAAACATTTTATTTATAATTTATGCAACATTCTATAGAAACATTTTCAAAATGTTTTCAAAAAGGTTAAAGTAAAATCTTTAAGGAACATTTCTAGAAAATGTTTTTGAAACGTTTTAAAAATGATTCCAAAGGTATTCTTGTTTGCATATATTAAACAGTTTCTTATAACGTTATAAAAATGTTTTTAAAACCTGAAATAAAACATTCCTCTTCTACATATATGAAACATAGTAATGTTACGTTTTCAAAACATTTCGAAAGAACGTTGTCAAAATGTTTTTAAAACATTCTTAATATTGCTTAGAGTTTAATATTTAAATGTTTCAGTGTTGGTCGTGAAAATGTTTTTAAAACATTGACAAAACGTTTTCTCCTCCTACAACTGAAACATTTTATTTATAATTTATGCAACATTCTATAGAAACATTTTCAAAATGTTTTTAAAACATTTATATCATTGTTAATATTAATGATTTGTTTATTTTCAAAGTATGTTGTAAAAATGTTTTTAGAACATTGACTATAACGTTTATCCTTTTAAGGACTAAAACATTTTATTTAGCATTGATGCAATATTTTGTAATGTAATTTCCAAAATGTTTTAAAAATATTCATGACTAACCCAATTTTTTCCCGAGAAAAAATATTATCCCTGTATTTTTCTTTCTTTTTTCAAAAATTCTTATTGAGTTGACAGACATGTAATCAATACAAAGTTCACTGAATAAAGTAAAGGTACTTTAATTTAAAAAAAAGAAAAAATAATAAGCAAACAGTTTACAATAATTAACACAGCCTGATTTTTGACGTCGATCTTGTCTGTTTGCATCATATTTCTTAAACTCCAAGACAGCAGATTAGGAGTGGCTACACTGGTCAGTTTCAGTGTCATGATAACCTTGTTATGCAATTCTCCTGCTGGGCAGCGCGTTAGAGAGTATAGTGGTTTGCAGCTTATCTATGCCAAAATTTGAATTCTGGTAAACAGGATGTGTGCGTTTTCTTGTTGCTGATTTTCAAACAAGATTTTTGCATCATATAAGCCAGAATTAGCGCTGGATTATTAACACCTGCTTTGTGAGTATAATTTCTTCAGAGATTTCAAAAGATAATTTTTTAAAAGTGACTCTTCTGTTATCAGTACATCATTTTATTTCTGAATACATGTATACATATGGGTAGCAGAACAAAGCTATTATGTATTTGAATTTGAATACTTTAGAAAACAACAAATATGCCTCCTTGTCTTATGTTGATCAAAATTCAAAATATCTTATTATTGAAACATGAAATCATATTGCAGTTAGATGACAGTTCCATCAACAGACTTGAATTTCATTCAAATAGCCACGTTTGAAAGAACCGCCTCTAGCTGATAAAGGCATGTTTTTGTACGTAAATATCATTGCTCTTCAATAATATTATTGTGTTTTAGTTATGAACATGCAACAACTCTAATTCTTTTCATTAATGCAAATGGAAAATTTTATGTGATTTTATTATTTAAAAAAATGTTCGTGTACATTTTCATTATTTAAAGATCTGATGTAGACGGATGACTTTAACACTGTTGTCTCTATGTTTACAGGTTCTGCTTTACAGAAAAGAGCTTCTTGTTCAATTCTTTCCTAGGACAGACTTCTTGTGAACTTTATTAATGTGTGCGATTCCATTTACATAATAGGTAGCTGATCCGCCGCTCTGTGGAACCTACACGTGTACATGTAGATACAAGCTTTTTGCGGGATCGTATATGATAACAGTGATCTATAGGCCTGTTTATTCTTTCTAGTTGGAAGGATTTATGTGATTCTGCTGTTTTTAAATTCAGAGAATGGATTTTTTCCTTTAAAAATATCTGTTGGATTAAAACAGAATAACTCAAAACTTGTACTGGAAATAGAACTAAAATATGTGTTTCATATTAAATAAGGATTTGTATTAAAATTTGTAAAAAGTGAATTCATTCAGATGTGATTCATTAATTAAGCTGGAATGTATGAAAAGCGCTTTGAAAAATCATACAAATGATGTTGATATCATTTAATGAAAACGTTAAGTGACATTTTAGGAAAGAGATGTCATTGCGACATTAGGGTAAAATGTTTTGAAAACGTTTTAAAAACCATACAAAATCACGTGACTAAAACATTTTCAAAAATGTTTTCATAACATTTTAATAAAATGTTCTGATAACATTTGCTGAAACATTATGCTAAAATGTTTTAAAAACGTTTAAAAAACCATACAAAATCACGTGATTAAAACATTTTTGAAAATGTTTTCATAACATTTTAATAAAATGTTCTGATAACATTTGCTGAAACATTATGCTAAAATGTTTTAAAAACGTTTAAAAAACCATACAAAATCACGTGATTAAAACATTTTTGAAAATGTTTTCATAACATTTTAATAAAATGTTCTGATAACATTTGCTGAAACATTATGCTAAAATGTTTTAAAAACGTTTAAAAAACCATACAAAATCACGTGATTAAAACATTTTTGAAAATGTTTTCGTAACATTTTGAAAATGTTTTAAAAACATTTTTAAAATGTTTTTGTGCTAGCTGGGTACTTTCGTACGTCGAATTAACATCATAAAGATCGATCCTTCGTTGGATCTCTGATCTTGAACGAATAAAACAAAATATAAATGTTCTTTTGCTCCATGTATAGTAAAGAAATTATTTTTCAATTGTGCATTTAAGTTTAAATTGAATTACCTTCGGATTATGTGTTCTGTCTGGCCACTTTGACGTTTTACGCCTCGAAGCAGATGCAAGGTGACGTCATATGTCAACATTGAAACCCGAAGGGATAATGTACACACTATGACAGTATCAACAGCTTCCTGTTACATCTTGGCTTAATTTACGGTTTAAACAAAGCAATGTTAAAAATATTTAACCACCAGTTACATATATAATGCACTTGTTTGACAGTAGCCATAAAAATACAGTTTAAAAACATATCTGTGAGGTTTTAACGAGTTTCATATTTTCATAAACGAAACCGTTTCCGAAATTCCATCCGGACTATTTCCCGCGATATTTCAACTTACAGACGATGTGTAGATCTCGAATGGTATCGAAATGAAGAGGCGAGCGGATGATTTATTAATTTGCAGTCCTTGTGGCTTTTCCACAAGACGGAAAAGTCATCTACTAAGACACAACGACACTGAAAAACATGTGAGAAACACCAAAATAGCCTCTATCAGCGAGCGGCAGACTTTTCCAAATGGCAGTACAAGCAATCCCGACAGTGACACATTAGCCTCGACTGCACAGGCTCAGGTTTGATATCTTACTTGTTTACAGTTTATCAATACAAATGTGTTTATTACGCACAAAATTAAATTAATTCTAAGGAATAATAATTTTCGCTTGATATCAGCTGATTAGAAAATCTCATATTTTCCCCACAGGCCTAAATGGCATATGTCTAGAGTTTATTACGGTTGATATATCAACAATCATATGCAATATTCTAAAACTTCATTGCATTTTTTGTTCTTTCCCAAAGAAAAAGCTTTGTCCATGAATATAACATGGAAAGGACTGGATAATTCTTTTTTTTTTTTAAATATTTTTCAAGGCATTGGAATCTCAGAGGTCTGAAATTAATAATTAACATAGTGTGTGACCCTAAGAAAGGAACCACTTTTAACTTTATTTTTAAATGAATTTACAATATTTATAAAAATCAACTTATTGTGTAATTAACTTTTATACTTTTCCACATGTTCCATTTAAATTTCGGTTTCATTTATTGATCATTTATTGATCCCCATGTTGGCATATGATCATGCTAATTAAACAATATGGTGTGCATAATCATTTGACAGGCATCATAAGTATGAATTCATTAATATATCAGATATAATGCAATTATAATTCAAAGAGTCCATTTATATATCTAGCATGTATTTAACTGAAAGATATATAAAATTACATTTAATAATTGTAACAGCTAGGGTTTCTGCATATGATGTTGAATGAATTAAAATGCCTGTTAGGGTTCGTACTTCTGACTTGGTTATTATACAGTTAAATATTTGCCATGAAATATTTAACAACAATATTGAGAATATTATCAAATCATTAACGCACAATATTCAGTATTATACAATACTGCATAAAGGGAGATAACTCTTGCATTCATTAAATATATAATCAAATACACATGTACTCCCTATGAATTACACTGTGCATACAATTAAAAATACAACAAAATATATATTACTATTTAAGCTTATAATATCTACATAGACATTATATACCTTTTGTGAATAAACAATAGATCATAAAAACAACAGCATACCATTCTGGGGGAATAGGCAAGCTCTCACATAATGCATCTACATCACTACATCATAAATGACTGGGAGTCCAGATGATAACTATAAATTTCATAGACTTTATATAATTCTTTAATCATAAAACATATATGTCCATATTTTCTGGACCATTAAATACACTAGCTTTAATGCTTATATATAGCAAATAATATATCTGACTTCCAAAATACCTTTCTTACTGTGCAAAAGTGCTATGGAAATTAATATTGCCAAAATTACAGGTTTCACAATTAATGAAATGTATTATTAATAGATATGTTAAAATTAGTAAATATTTGTTAGCTTACCATAAGTTTAAGTACAAATAGAATACATATAGGATCTCCCATGATTTGTAGTTGGATATGATTTTTATCCAATGAGTTGTGTGTTTTTTATCCCCGAGCCTTGGCGAGGGGATAAAAACACACAACGAGTTGGATAAAAGTCATATCCAACTACAAATCATGGGAGATTCTTTTTATCCCATGTTTAATACTTCACAACCAATGTTTTACACTGTTTTATATAGGACTCCACTTCATTTTACTTCATTGCGCTAACGCAAAAACCATTGTGACGTCACAACTGTGGATTATGAAAAAATTATCCAATGAGTCATATCCACGGGATAAAGGGGTAAACATGGGATAAAAGACATTTTGATATTTTTAATTAATTAGAAATCAATTAATAAATTCATCACTTTCACAATCATAATTCCAGAGGTAGGGTGGGGTCATTAATTATGTTGAGCAAATTATATACAATTATTGCTGGTTTTTGAGGTCAACACCATGCAGTCTATGCGAAAGACATCGTACCATCGGACCTGACCGATGTGCAGTGCCTCTGGTCCAATGCGTCATTTTTACACCGGACCAGAATGTCTGATGTCTCAGCGTCCAGTTTTGAGCTTTACTATTTTGATGCGGAGTCATTCAAATGTTTGTTATAAGTAAAAAAAATATTGCACAAATCCAAATATGTAAATGATTTGATTAAAACCGCATAGACCGTCTACAGTAATAAGATTTCCTGGGTTCTGCATTTTCACGTATTTCACTTTTTTACATTAGGTTTTTCGGTCTGACAAATTTTGGTTCGGTCCTATGTGTTCATTGATTACACAGGACCGAATGTCCTGTGTGGTCCAAAAAACTTTCGCATAGACTGCAACACAATGATTTAGACACCTGAGGAGTACAATATTCACCAAGCCCAAAGGGCTAAATCATCGTATTGACCAAAAAAACAGCAATAATTGTTTTATTATATGATTCAATGACACACAATCATTAAGCAAGTATTTTTCTATGTGTGCAATGTTCAGTGTTATATTTATTTGTATTAAAACATTTAGTATAATATAATAAATACAGCATGTAGTTAAGGGTAACCCCATGAAAACCATTGTCAACCTAGGCTTTAACTTTAATTATCTTCCGAATCTTCTCAAGAACAGCAAAATCATGACTAGTAGTATTTAAAAGAAAGTATTGTCAGGTGGAGTAGATTCAAACTTGTTCAAAATATTGTGATACATATCGTATCATGGCTCAAATATCCTGATACATTTTGACATATAAAAAGTTGTATTGTCCCAGCCCTATTGTCATCATTTACTGCAAATTGATGTATTCTGAATAAAGGGCAATAACTCTGATTAAAACTAAACATATTCAAAGAGCTTCAGTGAGTTTACATCATTATTATTATATGAATTATAGAACTAAAGTAAAATGGGTTCTGTTCTTCATTTTCACATGTAAATTAAGTTTTAAAAATTATTTAAAAACTCTTACAGGAATTTTCCATTACCAATACAACTAGTTCCAAAAACAATAATGGGGCCACAGATCAGGAAAGTGCATCAAATTTTGACAGTGATTCATCTGACACCTGTACATGTAATAATGGCAGTGAAGATGGCAATTCATGGTTTCCATTTTCATCAAAACTGCAGATGTATCTTTACATCTTATTACATTCAAAAACGCATACCATTGTAAGTAGTTTGAGATATATCATGATATGGCTGATTTTGATTGAAATGTCACATACAACCTCATATTGCTTGTGCATTTGTGTACATCTACACTTGTAACCCAAAGGACACACTAAAACTTGAGGTAGACTGTATCATGATATGTATCGTATCGTTAGCTAGCTTTTGATACTCAGGCCTAACTAAAACTTTGTGATCTCACATAGTAAAATAGTACAAAGTTTAATAAATGTTTTTAAAAATCTTTCTTCAGATTTATAAACATTTTCGTTTATTAATTATAACTGCTGAGACTCTTATAAACAATCCATGTACACTTCAAAGAAATATTGTACACATTTGAATTTATTTATAGAGTGATGAAACCGCAAAGTTTATATGGTTTATCATGAAGGAAAGTGGTGTAGATATGCCTTCATTTTCTTCTGTGAAGAATTTGGTAGTAAGTGGTGATATGACACCAGAAAGTATGCTGTCTCGTGTAAGTAGCTATGTGTATTATACATATACAATTCAATGCACAATATTTACATTTGCCAATGTCTTTTCTTATATGAGGTGCGAATTAATTTGACATTCTGATGCAATTGTTTTGTAAAACACAATTTAATTGGCTAATACACTGAGGTTTGAGGAAGTAAAACGAGCATTAACAAGAATGAAAGCTTTTCATTGTGATGTCATAATAGAGCGACGCAAAAACACAATGCTTCTTGACGTACGTTATAGAACAAAACTCAACAAAACAAGACATGAACATCAAACAAAATGCTTATATTGCATTAGAATTCTAATTTGGTATTTGCGACCGTTAAGTTAATGCTGATTTAACGGTTGCAAACATCCCTTTTTACCGGCTCTGCTTACACACTCAGTTTGCAACCGTTAAATCAGTCAGGATTCCTTATGTGGCTGTCCTCTTATCTATAAATATTCAAAATTTTAAGGTTTAAATGTGGGCATTGTACATGCAATAAGATGTAATAAAATTGCTGAGGGCTACTTTGTGTTGTAGGAAGAAGGTCCGGATGGAAATCCTTTTTGGATAATAAAGCCATCAGCCTTGCTGAAGATGACACTGGCACATCCTGAAACTTCCGCATACTTGTTAAGGTACACCTGTACATATACATATAAGCCAAATTAATTTTTTCTTAATTTTTTTATGCAAAAAAAGTTCTTGCTCTCATTAAGTGCCACTGATGAGCAAGAATTTTCTTTAATTGTTACTGTCACCTGAAAAATAATCCTCGATTAAGCAGTGAGAGTTATGCTTCAGCATTAATTGGAATCAATTTAAAGTTAAACATGCACATTGACATAGAAATTTCATTCACCTTTAAGATATGGTCGAGTGTCATCAGATGGCACAACAATGTTGCAAGAGCAAACTGATGGATGTAAATGGGTTCAAGAGATTCATACCAATTATGCCCAAAATGGACAGACATATTTCTTCTCAGGTATTGGTAAAGATATTTAATAGTATTGTAATGAGAAAGGATATGAATATATTTAATATGTTCCCCAGACGAAGTTGGGGAACATATTGTTTTTACTCTGTTTCTTACTACATATATTATTATTATTATTTTTCCTCTTGGGTACTTATTTTTCCGTGAGTGATCTCGTAAACTACTCATCCGATTAAGGTGAAACCTTTTCAGGATAAATAGGCATGTTATGTAGATTTTTGGTCATTTTGCATGCACATGCATGCACATGTGTGCATGTGCAATCCGTTAAATGACCAATATACTTGATATAGCTGTAACTTTTATATTTTTTAATGAAATGCTTTGGTGCTCATAATATAAAGGCATTAAAAGTATGGACATGATGACATGGTCATGCATGCACGTACAATGGTTTAAAGAAACATTATACTTGATATAACCTTATATATATATATTTGATGAAATGCATTGATACTCAGAATAGGGAGATATATGGAAAGTTTAGGCAAGACAACATGACAGCATTTGGGGAACATTTGAAAGCGTCCCCTTTACAATTTAAACTAGTTCTATTTATTTTTATTTCAGATTTTAGCTCACCTGAGCTAAAAGCACAAGAATCTTTTTGATCATCTGTGTCCTGTATCCATATGTTTGTCAAGTTGTTTAGCTTACAGTGTGTCTGCAATCTTTTCCCATTTTCCAAATTTAGTTATAATCTTATGTTTTCTTTTTAATTTCAGGAGACTTTGTTCAACTATCTGATCCAGAGAGCCAAGAGATTGGACAAATATCTTCATTTCTTCAAGACATTCAAGTATTAGTTTTGCTTAATAAGCACTATTCTGTACAATTTCTTTTTATGGCCCTTATTCAAATATTTTGTGAGCATATAGTTTCACAACATAACAAATTAATTACGCATTGCTGAAAGTTTTGAATATTCTTCACTAATAACATATTAACCGTTAGGCATGTTGAATTTTGCAGTATGACATTACATATGCTAGAGTGAAAATGTTTAGGAGAAGTGCTGCTGAAAACAGGTTTGTTGTTAAAAAAGTTTAAATACTCCAATAAAATTTGTTTGTTGAAAAATTAAGAAGCATAAACATTTTTAATTGTGCAATTTACTTGTAGTTTGGTGTGCTTGGAAACAGAAAAGAGATGGAATATTAGTCATTTGTCTCAAATCGACGTCACTAGTCATTCATTCTACAGAGTTGTCGATGACAAAGTGATTCCTCTAACAGAAACGGTAAGATTTTTTTTTAACACACAAATTTCTGATAAAGATATTTAGGTCACCTGAGTCACTCAGGTGACCTATTACTTTCCGTTTTTGTCTGTCGTCATCTGTCGTGCATTTACTTTTGAACATGGAATATTAGTCATTTGTCTCAAATCGACGTCACTAGTCATTCATTCTACAGGTCATATGCTGAAAGACTATCCTATTTCTCTTGCTTTTGGGCAACAAAGCTTCATCTATCAGTATATTTTAGCGGTATACTCTATGGATCCTCTAAATTGTTGCATTATACTCAGGTGACCGTTAAGGCCCTTGGGCCTCTTGTTTTTAAAGCTCACCTGAAGGAAATGTTCAAGTGAGTTTCTGATCAAAGTTTGGCGTCCATCTGTCTTGTGTTATCTGTAAACTTCCCACATTTTTCGAATTCTCAAAAACGATCAGACCAATTTCAACCAAACATTAAAACACGCTAAAACACATTTATAACGTAGTGCCAGGGATGGACGATTTTGCTTTGTTATAAGCGTAAGTTGTTATATCAGTTAAGTTTACAAAATATTTGAAAATCACTTCTCTATGAGCGTCAATTCATTATTTAAGCCGTGTTTGCCATAAACGTGTATTACTGCATGTATAAAGGAGAGAAAAAAACTGTAAAAAAATCTTTTAAAGCTATGTCCTCTGTTTCTAATGGTGAAGATGGCTTTTCAAAATCATCATTGGGTTAAAAAATATGATGGTAGTAACTATTGATATTACCAAATTTTTTATTCCAAACATTGTCTTAACATTATAAAAATTGTTTTGATGTTAAATATATACTGTATTAACTATTTAATTTTGTAGCAGAAAAACAGTTCATAGATAAAACAGTTAAAAACAGATCCACTCCTTCCTTCACAGTTCCTATTAATTTATTTTTGGACGACACAAGTGCCAATAAATCAAAAAAATGGAAACCTCTGCACTGTCTGCAACTACAACTTTCTGGACTTCCAAAAATTCTCAAACAGAATCCACAATCTATTAAATTTTTGTCAGCTTCCACTGATGTGCCAATTCTCGAAATGGCTCGTGCAGTCATTTCTGACATAAAAAAAATCAGAAAGGCAAGTCTAATTTAGGAAAATTTCTCTCTCTCTATAAAACAAGTTAAGAATTGCTTAAATTATATTGCTCAATATAGAAGCAGTGCATCTGACTAATGAGCAAATGCCTTTATTCTCTTATTTTAGTAAATATAATAATGAGTTAAGTCATAAAATGCAACTTTAATATTAAATAGAATATTAGCCTACTTTTAATCATCTTTTAGAGGTGTGCTTACATTTGATGCTATGAAAGGAGAGAAGGTGACTGTTATTCCCTGCATTGCAGTGTGCGTTTGTGATTTTAGTATGCTGGCAGAAGCAGCAAACCACATGGGAACAAACACCAAAAAATTCTGTCCTAGGTGTTATGTAAGTTATGTCTCCTACTGAAAAAAATATTTTTCTTACTCTAATTTTTTTTATATGAGGCAATATAACATTGGAATCTTTCATTAGAATGAATGAAACCTTTATTTTTTTTTAATTGTTTCGCTGCATTTCATTTCCGGAATTTTGCATTGCATTTCCAACAATTTTTATTTTCATTTCGGACATTTTTTTATTTTTAATTCCGAATTTCCTTTTTTTAATTTCCAGAAATTTTTTGAGAGTACCTTAAATTTTCAGCAATTTAATGTAAACATATAAATAGGTGGAAATAAAGTTTTAACAAGATACAAATATTACAAATCACATTCATTTCAAATCACATTTCCTAAATAAAATATTATAATACACTATACAAATGCAGCAATAAATCTAGTTAAAATATTTGCATGAGTTAAACATGATAAATGGGCATGTAATTTTTGTTCACCAAATTTAATCCCCACTTAATTATATGTAGGTGAATGCATAGAAATTATATTGGATATCAATTACAGTTGAACTTCGGTATCTCGAACACGGATATCACGGATACCATGGATATGTCAAAGTGATTTTGAAGTCCCAACTGCATATTACTTAAGTATTTCACCCTGGATATCTCAAATCCTCGGTTATCTCGAAGTATTTTCTCAGTCCCTTCGAGTTCGAGATACTGAGGTTTGACTGTATTTATTCTCTTAAAATTTGCAAGGAATGCCTTGAATTCTATTCAAAAGTACTTTATAATAAATGTTGGAGATAAAAAACTTTAAAATGTCGTAAATGAAAACTACAAAATGTCGGAGAAATGAAAAGTTGAATATTCTTAAAAATTCCGGAAATGAAATGCAGCCAACCATATCATTTTCTTCAAGTGAGTATTTTTAGCTCTACTGGTCAGAGACCAGAAGAGCTTATGCGATAGTAAGGTGTCCGTCGTCCGTCCGTCTGTCTGTCTGTCCGTCTGTCTGTCTGTCTGTCTGTCCGTCCGTCTGTAAACAATTTTTCAAAATGCTACTCCTCCTTCAGTTTTGGTCTGATTTCAATATAACTTGGCACACAAGTAGACTACACTAAGATACATAATTCTGTATACCGGTTTTTGATTTCGATGAACGGTGTTGCCATGGTTACTAAAAATAGAAATTTCTGTGAAAAACATTCAAAATGCTACTCCTCCTACAGTTTTGATCTGATTTCAATATAACTTAGCACACAAGTAGACTACACTAAGATACACAATTCTGTGTATCGGTTTTTGATTTCGATGAACGGTGTTGCCATGGTTACTAAAAATAGAAATTTCTGTGAAATACTTTCAAAATGCTACTCCTCCTACAGTTTTGATCTGATTTCAATATAACTTGGCACACAAGTAGACTATACTAAGATGCATAATTCTGTATATCGGTTTTTGATTTCGATGAACGGTGTTGCCATGGTTACTAAAAATAGAAATTTCTGTGAAATACTTTCAAAATGCTACTCCTCCTACAGTTTTGATCTGATTTCAATATAACTTGGCACACAAGTAGACTACACTAAGATACACAATTCTGTGTATCGGTTTTTGATTTCGATGAACGGTGTTGCCATGGTTACTAAAAATAGAAATTTCTGTGAAATACTTTCAAAATGCTATTCCTCCTACAGTTTTGATCTGATTTCAATATAACTTGGCACACAAGTAGACTATACTAAGATGCATAATTCTGTATATCGGTTTTTGATTTCGATGAACGGTGTTGCCATGGTTACTAAAAATAGAAATTTCTGTGAAATACTTTCAAAATGCTACTCCTCCTACAGTTTTGATCTGATTTCAATATAACTTGGCACACAAGTAGACTATACTAAGATGCATAATTCTGTGTATCGGTTTTTGATTTCGATGAACGGTGTTGCCATGGTTACTAAAAATAGAAATTTCTGTGAAATACTTTCAAAATGCTACTCCTCCTACAGTTTTGATCTGATTTCAATATAACTTGGCACACAAGTAGACTATACTAAGATGCATAAATCTGTGTATCGGTTTTTGATTTCGATGAACAGTGTTGCCATGGTTACTAAAAATAGAAATTTCTGTGAAATACTTTCAAAATGCTACTTCTCCTACAGTTTTGATCTGATTTCAAAAGTACTTGGCACACAAGTAGACTATACTAAGATGCATAAATCTGTGTATCGGTTTTTGATTTCGATGAATGGTGTTGCCATGGTTACTAAAAATAGAAATTTCTGTGAAATACTTTCAAAATGCTACTCCTCTTACAGTTTTGATCTGATTTCAGTATAACTTGGCAAACAAGTAGACTACACTAAGATACATAATTCTTTGTATTGATTTCTGATTTCGATGAACATTGTTGCCATGGTTAGTAAAAATAGAAATTTCCTTGAAATACTTTCAAAATGCTACCCCTACAGTTTTAATCTGATTTTACTATAACTTAGCACACAAGTAAACTACACTAAGATGCATAATTCTCTGTACCAGTTTCGGATTTCGATGAAAGTGTTGCCATGGTTACTAAAAATAGAAATTTTCTTGAAATACTTTCAAAATGCTACTCCTCCTATACTTTTTGTCTGATTTCAGTATAATGTGGCATACAAGTAGACACAGAGATACATAATTGGTGTTATTGTTTTTTGATTTTGTTGAATGATGTTGCCATGGTTACTTAAATCAAAATTTCTGTAAAATTGTTTTTAAAGACTACTCCTCCTACAGTTTTAGTCTGATATAATATTAAATCTTGCCACAAAAGAGACTAAACCAAGGATCATTATTCTATTTATTGCTGTTGCAAAGTTTCAAGTCCAAGTGCTACTTTTATCTTCCTTTATAAATACAACCAGTAGAGCTACAGTCTCGTCAGAGACTTCTGGTTGAGGGATGTACTACTCTTATTAGCTAGGATAAGCATCCATATCTAAATTCTATAAAACTGTTTTTAAAAGTATTTAACTTAATTTTAGGCTGATAAAGAAACCTGTATATCAAAAGGAACAGAAAGACATCCTGAGGATACAAGTAGAATTTTAAACCATCTGTCCATCAACAACAATAGAGAGTTAAGACAGGCTCATGGATTGAAACCAGCTGAAAATCCTCTTTGGGATATTATTGATCCACATAGGTAATTTTCCCCTATCCGAGATGCTGTCTTTTACAGCTTGGTATGCATGTACCTTTTGCATGTTTCGGTTTACTTAATGCTTAACATGAATTATAGGAATGTAAATGAATGCATAAATAATTGAATTCTCACAGGTTAAATTGTAATGCAGCCTTTGATTGCATAATATTAGTCTAAGATTATTATGGCATACCTGTGTTGTTAACATCACAATATTGATTAATTATGTCAAAGACTAAATCAACATATCTGCTAAATGTAACATTCAAATTTTGTACAAATTTGAAAATATAATGTTGAAGGGAAATTAACCAGTCTTATTCTTTACACTAAGAGAAAGAAAGACTCTTTAAATTATAATTGGAGAATGATTTTTTTAATTAACTACCCATTAGGAAAATGCAAAAAACCTGGGTAGGAACAGGTAACTTTTTACATTAACATATGCTTTATAAAGCATAAGCTGTACAACCCAGGTTGTACAATTATAAGGGCCTAAGTTCCAGCAATTCATGCCTTAAAAACTTTTTTTTATGCAATAGGGACATTCCAGTAGGAATTTTGCATTGGTTATACCTTGGCCTTGGTAAACACATACTGAAAATGTGTTTACAAGAACTCTCTGAGCCAAAGAAGGAAGAGCTGAGCCTGTTGATTGAAAGTAGTGACCAGAGTGGGTTTCAAACAAAATTATCTAGTGACACGGTCAGATACCTAGACAGCAGGCAAGGGAAGGACATCAAAACTTATGTATGAATATAGTAAAAACTTACCTTATTAAAATAGTCTTTAAATTGAAATACCAATAATTTGTCAAATAAAACATATACAATTGAACTTCACTGACTCAAACTATAGTGTTGAAAGTCCCAATAATGTTTTCTTTACATGATTTACCCTCATCTTGAAACCTTGAATATCTCATTTTTCCTTTGTCCCATTGAGTTGGGAACAACAAGGTTTGTATATATATATATATATATATATATATATATATATATATATATATATATATATATATATATATATATATCATAAATTGTTTCAGCTTCAAATTGCCCCATTCCATTTTTCAATGACAGGACTGGAGAGGGCTAAAGTGGACTTACTCTGCCAACTTGCTCAGGTAGGCACCTAAATATTTTATTCCTAATTTAGCAGTGCTGACCAAATTACCTTATGCTGTATAATATACACATCTTATAAAATTGCTTTAACTGTATTGTATACATTTCTTGCATGCATATATATATATATTTTTTTTTTCATTTCAGATTAGTAAAATTCTAACATGTTGGAATGAATACACAGAATTTAATCTGGCCTGTCTGCAGGACAAAATTGATGAATACCTTCGGGGTGTTTCTGATATCTTTCCACATCTTTTGCAGAAAGTGAAGACACATCTTTCTGTTCATATTGTAAGTATTACAAGTTATCATATTTTAATTCACGTGCATAAAATCCATTAAATAGCTGCAAGACAGTCAAAAGAATGAATATTTTAATTTAGGCATTGTCATTAAAAATTTGTTATATTATTTTTTGAAGAAATGCTAATAAAAAAAAAAAGAAACATTTTTTTATTCTTTAAATCAAAATGAAGCATGGGATGTTTTAAGAAAATGCTGCCATTACAATTGAACAAGTAGCAGTCTCTCATGATACATTACAAGGACATTTTTTATATATGCAAGATGCAAGCTCACAATGCATATCATTATTTCAGTGTTAACAATAATTTAGTGCTGCCGAATTACTTTGTTCTGTCTGATGATTCATGTACAATGATTTAAAACTAAAACATATTTGAAAGACGCAAATAAGCTTTCTGACTGTCCTAATCTTGACGATGAAGATTGCACAAAATTTAGAGAGTGCTATTTTTGTAAATTTAAAGTAATGCTTTTTTTTATGCATAAGTCTATCACTACATCAATAGATTTAACAATTGTTGTTTAATTCTCTCTGAAATAATAGGTAGATGACATCTTCAGACATGGTCCAATGGACAACTACAAAGAAGACGCATTTGAAAAAATGCATGGCCGCATTAGAGACCAAATGTTTAATCAAAACTTGCATGCAAGAAGCAGGGACACAGCCTATGCCTTTGCTGAAATGGAAGTCCTGCAACATGTTTTAACTGGGGGATACTTTCCCTCAGGAGATACATGGTAAAACAATACTTGTCTTAATATCGACACATTAAGGAATATTTAACTGTATTGAACTCATGAAAAAAAAGTTACAGATAGCACTCAATATGAAAAAGTGACAAAGTTGTTTGATTAAATCTGATTAAATAATGTTTAAAATTATGAAGTACTTTGAGCTGCTTTCTTTACTAGAATAATGAGTTCATGAAATACATATTGCACTCAAGTTCTTTTTTTTTCTTTCAAAAGGTTACAAGCATCACAGCTTGTTCAAACTGCCTCTAGCAGTAAATCGGTTAAGCATTTTCTGGGCATTCCTGTAGCAAATGAGCCATCCTTTGCCATCAGTAGAGATCTCAGAAAAGCAGTGGGAAGACAGAAGGGTTACTTGCAATGGGAGTATGTTGATTCTGATTCTGTAGAATCCCTCTCTCAGCTATACCAGAATGAGATCAACTTCCTTGGGGCTCAGAGAAGCTTATTTAATGCAGTGAAGGCTCAGTCAGGAGAGTTAGTGAATAATGGGAATTACATACTTTTCACAGACAATGACGATGTGGTAAGAAAACCTATTTTGAATTTCATTTTCAGTTTTTGAATGTGTCCATGCAATGGCAAAGTTAAATGAAATGTTAAAAAAAAATGTACAATTTATCCGTATATCCATGGATATTTAGGAAAGTTCAAGCCAACAGTCTCTAGTGTCATATAATGTTGTGATGATCGAAGAAACACTTTCTGTGCATAAAAAAACTCCCTCACTAATTGTATTTTATAACACATTTTAAAGAATTATGAAAATCACTTCATATTGCCTGTAAGAATTAAATAAATTCATTATATAAGAATGTTTGCTATAATTGTATATTTGTTGTTTTTTTTTTAAGTGAGAAACTATATACATATGTATATGCATCTAAAAATAAAAATGTGATATTAAAAATGACACAAAATGATTAAAACAGATTATTCCAATCCTTCTGATGGAAGGATGTGCTATTTATAGGTTAATGATTATTAAAAAAATTAGTCTGCCCTTTTGTAAAGTAACCATTCCTGCATGGTCTGTATCGGTACAAAGGCCAAGAATGGGTACATTTCCCAATATGCAGTCTAAGAAATGAACATTTGAAATGTAAATGCATGTTTAGCTCACCTA
The DNA here is from genome assembly GCF_033153115.1 of Saccostrea echinata. Classification (NCBI taxonomy): domain Eukaryota; kingdom Metazoa; phylum Mollusca; class Bivalvia; order Ostreida; family Ostreidae; genus Saccostrea; species Saccostrea echinata. The sequence goes on along the minus strand of NW_026889776.1, from coordinate 9,444,056 downwards.
AAGCAAAGCAAAGTGATCTTAACTAATAACTATTTTGTATTGCATCGATTATACATATAATATCCATCTATATTTTTCATTTGTCAGGTTTAAGTTACAAGGTTCTCATAGGAACTGATTTTTATACCCCCGCTCCCAAGGAGAGGGGGGTATACTGTTTTACCCTTGTGTGTCTGTCTCTCTGTCTGTCTGTCTGTGTGTCTGTCTGTCTGTAACAAATTTTTCGTCACAGTTTTCTCAGCAACTACTGATCGCAGATGCTTGAAATTTTAGCACACACTTTGTTGAGGTATGCCATATGGTGGGATTCATTTTTGTATGAATCCGATGTCAACTTCCTGTTTATCCGTGCGTCTGTCCTTTACCATACATAAAAAATTTTGATCACAGTTTTCTCAGCAAGTACTGATTGCAGATGCTTGAAATTTTAGCAAATTCTTTGTTTAGGCATTTCATATGGTGGGATTTATTATTGTATGAATCCGATGTCAACTTCCTGTTTATCCGTGTGTCTGTCCGTACCATACATAACAAATTTTGGTCACAGTTTTCTCAGCAAGTACTGATTGCAGATGCTTGAAATTTTAGCACATTCTTTATTTAGGCATTTCATATGGTGGGATTCATTTTTGTATGAATCTGATGTCAACTTCCTGTTTATCTGTGCGTCTCCCCGTACCATACATAACAAATTTTCGAATTCTCGTTGTAGTTTTCTCAGCAACTACTGATTGCAGATGCTTGAAATTTTAACACATTCTTTGTTTAATAGGCATTTCATATGGTGAGATTCATTTTTGTATGAATCTGATGTCAGCTTTCTGATTATCCATGCGTCTGTCCGTACCATTCATAACAAATTTTCGTTGCAGTTTTCTCAGCAACTACTGATTGCAGATGCTTGAAATTTTAGCACACTCTTTGTTTTGGCCTGCAATATGGTGGGATTTATTTTTGTACGAATCTGATGTTAACTTCTTATTCATCCTTGTGTCTGTCCATAACTGAACTTGTGTACATTCACACCAGAATGTATATTCACATCAAAGCGGGGGTATTACTAGTGAGCATTGGCTCACAGACTTCTTGTTTCTTCAAGTAAGTATTGCCCTTTACCTGAACCAACTTCCATAGTTTTTGATAATTAGGGATTGTATTTTGTTTGTTATCATGCTTCATAGTCATTTGCTGTTTAATTTATATATATATACAGTCCAACCTCATTATCTCGAACTGCATGGGGATGAGATAAAACTTCAAGATATTAGAGTATTCAAGATATCCAGGGTAAAAAACTTACAGAATAAGTAATTGGGACATCAATGTTACTACGACATATCCATGGTATTCGAGATATCTGTGTTCGAGATACTGAACTTCAACCGTATTTTGCAATGATGTTGTGTCATTTAGAGCAATTATTGAATGTAACATTAAACCATGTTTGTGCATGTATATTATATTCTTTGAGGTAAGGTTGTAATCTCTAATTATTTTGTTTTAATATTTTTATTACAGGAAAATGTTGCTATGTTTATCCAGGGATGGCTTGTTTCAACTGCCTTGGGAGTGCAAGTGCAAATAGCGCAACTACATTTATTTGAGAAAATTGAAGATGCCAGATTATTTGGGGAAATGAATTTTGAGAGGGTGCAATTAACAGAGCAGAAAGTTTTTATTCAGTCCTCCAGAATCAAAAGTGTGATTTGCTTGGTGCATGATTGTTTGAATGAGGGATGTAGAATGAAAGAGGGTGAAGTAAGTGTGCGTGTTGAGCAAGAGATGAGAGAAGTGAAGAAAAAGTTTTGGAAGCACAAGAATAACTGTGTGTTTTTTCTGAACAGATTAAGTTTTGCAAACAAAAAAGACAAATATTTTGTTTAAGTATTTCCTATTGTTGTGCCCAAACAAAAAATATAGCCAGGGCACATATAGCATTTTGTCATAGCTTTCTTTCTGTTCTGTGTCCTACTGTCACACTTTGCATTTAGCTCAGTTTCAAGAAACAGTTTAAGATAATTTTTAAAAACTTGTAAGCTGAATGATGTATATTTATAATAGCTATTTAATTGCATCAAAAACGCTTTTACCTTTAGCTTTCATTTGACCTAGATTCTACTAAATTTGTGTTTAGCTGATCAATTTAAAAAATATTTGTTTTTATCAAGCATATGTTATCAAACATCATATGCAGATACATATTATTGAGAATTATGTACTCCATTGCAGCAACATTTGTTTTTATCTTAAACTCATTTTCTTAAATTTGTGCTTACCTAAGATTCAAAAAAAACTATGTAAGATATTTTTATTAAACTCCTTATGCATCAACATATTTTTGACCATGACCTTCTCTATGACCTTGCCATTCTTAAATTTGTGTCAACATATTTGATGAATATTTATCAAATGTAAACAATTTTTTCTAATACCTTGATCTTGCCCATGGCCTCTGATGATTTTTTGGGTTTTAATTTTAATTTTAAAAAAAACCATTCAAGGTATTTTTATCACACTTCATACACCTTAATAAATAGGTGAGTTTTATTCAACTGCTTCAAAATTTTTTGAGCTATAACCTTCTCATGTTGCATTACTACATGTAATGAACACTGGTTAGGTCATTTATGTCCAATGGACATGTTTTTGGGTTTCTTTTATTATTGTTGTTTTTCCTTCAGCAATGTGCCTAAAAGAACATTATTATTTTTTTTACTGTAAGTACTTCGGGCTTGTTTGGGATTTTAGAAAGTGACCAACTTGTATCTTCTTTCTGATCAATATGTTTTAGATATTTTTTACTGTATTTTTATTTACATTTGTTATAGACTTGTATAGCAAATATATTTGCAGTTATTTTTTTTAATCTCTGGATTTTTCATTTAAAAATTAATCAGTTTAAGTTAAAGTCTGATTTTAACCTATCGACAATTTATCACATCACTGTGGATTTTTACTGTTCATTTATGATATTCACAAAGAATTTTTGGTCATTTGACCAACTCCATCTAAGTTTTAGTACTTTAGAAATGATAAAATATCTGCAAATTGAATATTTATAGTGAAATGACTGTTTAACACACAAAGTGAGCATACAGATTGCATTACCTGATAAGTAGTAATTAGACTCGTTGTATATATTGTTGTGGAATTGTATAATAGTCATTACCTTGAATTAGAGCAATGTCTGTACATCACCCGAGTAATTTATGTAAATTTTTAATACCCTATAGCGAGTTATTTTAGCAGAGTGCTAATTTTGGCTTATTTTAGCGTTTTTGTAGTAGCTTACTAAAATTTTAATTTCTAAAATATTCAGTATTCTTCATAGTGTTCTTTGCAACGTGTTTAAACCCTGTGTCCGCTAAAATTAATAGCATTGTATGCCAAAATTATTGGCATACATTTGAGGAAGCAAAATGTCAAAGAAAACCTGCTATACAATATTTTTATAGACTTTTAACAAATCTGTATGTGAATCTCTTTGGATGTTTCATTTTTTTGAAACTCAACAGTATTAGTTTAATTAAGACTCTGATATTAAAATGTTGACACTTATCACAGCTTTGTGGATTTTGTTAACCATTTCTGAGATCTAAATGAATTTTTGGTGTTACCAACTACATCTGTATATCTTTCGCTGTTTTAAAAAAGAGAAAATATTCACATATTTTATTCATATTAAACTGACTGTTTAACAAAAAGTTTGCATTTACATTGACTTATCTGATGAAGTGGTAATAAAACTTATTGTTTAATCCAAAATATTGTGAAATAGTATGGCAAAAAAAATTTTGTACATTGACTTAAAAATTTATGCTGCTTTTAAATATTGGTATTGGAACTCTATTAATTCCTTTGAAAAATAGTGATTTACTTATGTATTTTCATTGAATTTTTAAATAATGCAAAACTAACTCAGCAATTCACATAGTATCTTCCTTTTCTTTATGTATGAATATAACATGATATTTATGCGAATTTCGTACAATTTTCACATGAAAAACAGACAAATTGGAATTCGCATAAAAATCATGCGAAAATTTAGTCGCATGAAAATCGCATGAATTTTGCATGAAAATTGTATGATAACATTCACATGAAATTCGCATGTGGGACTTTTCGCATGATATTCATATAATTTTGGCATAAATTTCATGCGAAAAGGCAAACGCATGAAAATCATGCGAGCCACTTTTCCCTGTGTATAAACCAAAGGCCCGTATTGTAGTATTTGCTGACACGGAAAAGATCCTCACTGATCAAAAGCCATAAGTGTTGAGTACTGAATTTGCAGCCCTCCACTGGCAAGTGGTGGCGTCTCAATATGAGTGAAAAAGTGTTAAACAAACAAATGAACAAACTAATAAAATGATTGATATGTAGATATATGTTACGGCTGTTAAGATAGCAGCTACCTACCGGTAGATACAATGAGTGCAACATTTCACTCAAATGATAGGATGTAAAGCCTCACCAGTCATTGATGAGTAGACATTAGCTAAAATACCTAGAAATTAATACAGGTAGATGAAATCTTTTGGAATGATTAAATCAACATGAGGTCAAAAAGCTTTTATTGGTTTACTTAAACTTGTTTTCCAACAGCAGCATACTAAGAAACCATGAAGAACAAATACATTAACATGTATACACCTCAAGCGTGTTATAAATACATGTATTTCTAAAAGGTGTTGAAACATAATTCCATTGACTATCTCATCAATAATATAGCAAAGGTGCTTTAAGTAGGACATGTATACCAAGAGCCTTTCCATGAACTGATTATTTAGTAGCATAGAAGGGGTGTTATTGTGGTCAATGTTCTGCCAAAAAACAATTTCATATAATATCTAGTATAACGAGTACACTTTCTCAAAATCGTGTCAATGTTTACTTTAAAATGCAGAAAAAGTCTGATTTTATGTACAAAACCCATTATATACCCTCTGTTTCCATGGAAACGGTATTGGGGACATACATATTTTTTTAGTTCATTGTAATAAAAATGATCCAGTCAACAATTTCTTGGATTTTCGTGGAATCGGTAGATATGGATAGTGGTGATTTTTACTTGTTTGTTGCCATGGCAACGGTTTCACTTTATTATGGAAAATTGAAAAAAACTCTTTTTTTTACCTAAATTTTTACATTTTAAATAACAGAAATAAAAATTTAAGATAAATAAAGCATAAAATATATTATTTCATGCCATTTTGATTATTTTAACATGATAATATATAAAATAAATCAATTTTTTTCATTGAAAATAATTAAACATGTAAAACGTCAAATCCTCAAATTTGGCGTCTTTTACTCAAAAAACAGGACGGGCAATATCTTTTAAAATCGTGTTAATTGATAAAGCTATTCTTCCCAAACAAATTGATGTATGACATATATACAATTTAAAAAAAAATAAAATTTGGAGGCTGTCGCAAACCTTACCTTAAAAGATTTAGAAACGTATTTAGAAACGTCTTTTATCTGAAAATTACTAAAACTACGAATTTCGGGAAGTGTTTGATTGACACATATCCTTGCACTTTCACAAAGTAAACTTTATCTATAATACTTAAGAAAAGTAGAATTTTTTGTGCATTAATGAAAAATATTAAAACTATAATCCAGAAAGTTCATAGTAGAAATGTGAGAAAGCAAAACCAACTCACCTGTATTGTCAGTCTGTGCTCAGTGGTGTGTGCAGACTAAACAAATTGAACACACCCGATAAAAGATAACACAGATTGTGTCCTGTTTACAAACACAGGCATTTGACCTGATGTTATGAAGAATGTCGTTGTCATTGAATTCTTAGAATATTCATATAAGTTCAAATCATTAAACTAAAGTTATTTTTTGAATAAAAATAGACATTTAAAATTGTAAACAATGCAATCGTATCCAGGCCCCTTTAATATGTGCACTATCAATTGATATTGATTATTCACAAAAGAGAGCTTTTTGAATCATATCTCAAAAATGTATAAATACCTTGGCCTTGAATCGATCAATAGATCACTATCGCCCAAGCTTCCTGCATTTAGAGGAATCCTCGATATGAGATCAACAGTGACATGGCATGGCGGCAAATTCAGAGTCTACGGGGATTAAACGTTGTCAAAATAGCCGACATTTAGAAAGGGGATCCATAATTAATTGTGATTTTTTGTTCATCGCTGTCAGTGACGTAATGACGCCATACACGTTCGGGAATTTTCTGTGCTTACCGACGTCCGGAAAGCCACAGCCCGAAAGCCACAATTTTTAATTTCAGATTCCAATCAAAAGTATACATTTTAGAAAGAGTAAAGACATTTTCATTTTCTGGTTCAGAAGAATGTCCTGAAACCTTACGATTTATCCAATTAGATGAACTCCAAATCATTTTTTTCTGAAACATTAAGTGAATTGTCCTCTACATGGATGAATGTCACAATGTCTGGCCATCATAACATAGTACACCAATTCACTATACCTTCAAAAATATTTGTATGTAATAAATAAATCATAACCAAGTCTACTTCGTTACAATTCTTTGATCATTGATTTATCTATCAAATGCATGGTTAAGACTGTTGAATAACATGATTAAACTGAAGATGTGCTCATATACAAGACATATAATCTCAGCTTTCTGACCTTGACCTTTTATTTAGCTAAAATGTTGCAAATATTTTAATTTTTTATTTTTTGCATATAAATTTTGGTGTTTAAACAAAATGGGTTTACAATGGGTTAGATGTAAATCACCGAAACAAATAACTTTACAGGAATACCTAACTAAAAAAATTAAAGATTATTTTTATGCCCCGCCATGAATAAGGCCTGGGAAAATAGTGTTTGTCATGTCTGTTTTCTGTCTGTCATTCCGTCACACTTGCGTTTAGCTCATTTGAAAAAAAAACAAAAAAAAAACTATTGAAGATATTTTTATCAAATATGCTGATAAATTTTGTTGAGTGTTATTCAATTGCATTAACATTTTTTTTTTTTTTGACTTTTGCTTTAATTGATCTTGATCTCCTTTTCTCAGATTTGTGTTCAGCTCAGTTTCAAAGAAACTATTCAAGATATTTTTATCAAACTCCACAAGTTAGTGAGAGCTATTCAACTGCATCAGAAAATGTTTGAACTAGATCTTTTCTTTGACCTAATTTTTTTTTAAAATTTGAATTTAGCTCAGTTTGAGGAAAACAAATCAAGATATTTTTATCAAACTTCATAGGCTGATACATGTGATTGCTATTGATCTGCATCAAAAGTTTTTTTTTTTAACCTAACCTTTTTTTTCCTAATATTTGCATTTAGCTCAGTTTCAAAGAAACTTTTCAAGAAAGATTTATCACAATTCATATGCCAATGCATATTAGTTAGAGGTATCCACTGCATTAAAACTTTTTGACCTTGATCTTCCCTATGACCTTTGACAATTTGTTGTGTTAAAATTCAGTTTCAAAGAGTCTTTTTCAAGAAATTTTCATCACACACTAATACAAGTTGATGAGAGCTATTCATCTGTGTTATAATTTTCTTACCTTGATCTTATGTTGAATTAGTAATGAATGCTAGGTGGGGCATTCATGTTCTTTGGGCATATATATTGTTTTACAATACCGATTTCAGAAAAATTAAAACATAACTGTGATGTCATTTCTTTGTTCTTGCAGTCAAACAAAATTCCTTTGACAGTCCAATATAAATGAGCAGTCTGAGATTAAATGTAATATTAGACTGCCTCTGTACTGATAGCCTTCAAAATTGGGCTGTTACTGAACAATATATACAGTGTATTAAAAGTGATTATTAAAAAAACAGCATAGTTTGATGTTTTATTTACAGTGATAATTTTGAAACGGAATATTATTTACTTATTTATTTATTGATCATATAAAATTGGAGATAAAATATTAAACATCCAATTAAAACATTAAAAGAGAATATACTATAAATGCAAACGACCAGACCAGTATTCAAACCAGAGCCTCATGAATTATGTATGAAATATGAATCATGTAATTAACCTGCTAAACTTTAAACAATGTTTTATAAGTGCTAAAGTTTAGAAATTCCCTTGACTGGATTGAATACTTATGATCAGAGGTAGTTTACTGCCAAATAGCAGAGTTGGCTGGTCAATCTGTCATTTTAATCATAGAAGAGCTCTACTTCTGGTTACATTAAAAATATCCATTACACATGAAATTTTTATAAAGCTTTTCTAGGAGTCTGTTATTAGACATAAATATTCTTTCAGCATTTGCAACATTTTTTATGTTTGTTCAGTTCAAATCAAATTTCCCATCTGCATTTTCCCTTCTACACTGTATTCCCAAAATAACATTCAGAAGACTGTACCATATTCTATATTGCTTTAAGCACTATGCATGTTTTAAGTACGTAATATTTCATCCCCATTCTTCATTTCAAATAATCAAACTAGTACTTCAAATACATGTAACTGTGTAGCCGATTATTGAAAAAAATATTGAGCAGCTTTCATTCAAGAAATGCCTCGTTCATTAATACTTTTTTCTTTTGTTAAAATATCGGACTGTTTCAAAAAATTTAAAGGGTAATGTTTTAAGTACGATATATACCTCAAACAATTCTGTATGAAAAAAAACCATCAGACAGTTTTCGGCCCTAATGGGCTTCGAACTGTCTGATATTTTTTCATACAGAACTGAATTCGGCATGTATCAATGCAATACAAAAATCTCGGGGTTGTATGTCAAAATTACATTCAGTGATAATTTACAGTTAAGTGCACATAATCTAAAAATTGAAATTGAAAGTGGAAATACGATGGAAAAAATTGCACACACTGAGGAACAAAAAGAAATTCTCTTGAAAGACATAAAAGAATTTGTAGAATGTGGGACATAACTTATGTTAAATATTTATTCACCGATTGATTGTCCTTTATATAAAAGTAACAGGATATTTTGAGGACATTGGACATCAATAATTATTTATTTTTTGAAGATTATAAAATAAAGAAAAATTTCTATGAAATTATCTGATTCTGTCAATTAAAGATATATGTTGTTTATTAAGCTGGACATTTTATTTTACTCATCATTTGTAAAGTAAGGAATTCGAAAACTGCAATGTGTAACCGTACCCCTAAAAAGTCAAATAAATATACAACAAAATTAATACATGTAATAAGTTGGTAAGATGAATCTTCAAACTATCTTTTAAAATTTTGCATGCAAGATTACATGTATTGAATACAAATAATCTACATATGTATGCAGTTGAGCCTAGACACAACATTGCAATTTTTGATTCTCAATCAATTTTATCAAAGCATGTTTTATTGTGCTAAATATTTATGTATTCACATTTTCATCTTGGGCAAAGCATTCAGAAGACAAATAACTCAAAAATATAGTTAAATCTGGACTGCTACAATATTTATAAATTTATATACCTAGCTTATAGCAAATCTATCCTGTAAAAAATTACATTTCAGGGTAAAAGGATATTAATAATTGCAAAATACTTATATAATTCATAAAAAGTTCAGAAAAATTTTTGAGAGTCTAAAATATTTTTACATGTAGAAAAGTGATACCAATTGTGTTTTATCCGCAGATAAACAGAACCTTTTCCCTTTAGAAAAATGTCAAAATTCCACTTTTTATTGCATTAACAATGTTTACTTCCATTCATATGTCCACTTGATATATCCCAGAGAACTTGAAATTAAAGACACCACAGAGTCTGCCACATCTGTTTCATATTTGGATGTTTTACCGAAAAAGAAGGCAGTAAATTATCATTTTGTTTATTTTGTGTTCATTTTGATCGGGATCAGTTTAATTTTGATCGGGATTGCTCCAAATATTAAAATAATTATTTTCCCTAAAATTTCTTAATTTCATTTCAATTTCTTTTTAAAATATGATTGGCTAACATATTCTCCCTAGTTGTAACTAGTTTTATGAAGATTTCAACCACAGTGATTCGCGCATGGGCAGAACGGTTTCAGATGTGGTTTAAAATTAGAGAGGATTACTTTAAAAAATTTTGAACACTGAAACCTAATTTTATTTCTTTTATGGAAGTAATTCAATTAGTTTGCGAACTTTTCGATCATATATATATATATATATATGAAAGTACATACGTTTACATAATTTATCAAGAAGTTCACCTGCCTGAGACTTAATTTATGGTAATACTTTATGTAAATAAGATATAAGATAAGGTAATCAGATGATTATTATGCAGATGAAATGTAAATGTTTCAAAAAGTAATGTCATAAAGACGTCAGTAACATTCTTGCCTTGTGCCGATAGACAAAAATCTTATTATAGAAAGTATTTTATATAACTGAATAAAATTTTGAAGCAAATATCAAGATATTGTTTGTAAGAATTTGTTGATGACTTCGACTATAAAAAAATAGCAGTTGTGAGATTACTTTTGGATCAACCCTCGTTCTCCAGAAAAGGTGAGAGAAGAGGAGAAAAATAACAAGAGCTTACGAAAGAGAAAAATATGAAAACACTCACAAAATTAGCTGTTACATACAAAGGACGAATCAACATTACATAAAATAGTACAAAATCAACAACTCTCTGAAGTTATCAGTTATGTACATGAACAGAAAATCATTCCTTTTACCATTGGCTCAGACTTAGTAATAAAAGGGATGGAGCATTTATGTCCATAGCTATGAACATGAATGTAATGGCACAGTGGTTAGAGTAGACTGATTTGGAGCCGGTGGCCCCGTGTTCTACTAAGCGTCGGTCGCCAAAATCCGTGTTAACATTGTAACCTTAGTAAGATTAGTGACCTTCTCAACCCAGGGGTTAAAATGGACACCTGACACATGAGACGAGCTGGCTATGTAGATGTAAAAAGCATTAGGGTTGTATGTAAGCCCTCCAATGGATGAGTATGGGTCTCGTTAGATGGTGAAATGTAGAAGTCATGCAGGGCAATGTACTTTACAAGCAAGACTATACACTCTATAATTTTTTTAACAAGAGGCCCAAGGACCTTAACGGTCACCTGAGTATAATACATCACTGAAAAGGATCCATAGAAGTAGTAAACAAAAATAACTGATAGACGAAGCATTGTTGCCCAAGAATTTCAAAAATCTGGTAAAAATACCCTTGCTTATTGTAATGTGCTACTCGAGTGATCTCCTTGGGATCATACTTGGTTTTCCAAAGTCTTACAGGGATGATAATGAATGCAAAATATACCAATACAATGGACACTGGCCTATTGTGTAAGGTATTCAATATATACAGATATGTTTTAGCCACTTGAGCATGCTTTGCTCATTTAAACCAAACATTCATTTTTATTTTGTTTCTATATATATATATAAAACTTTCTTTCTTGTATTCTCATTTAATCAAATAACCTGTTAATTAAAGTATAAACAAGGATTTCTTGATTAATAACATTTAGCAAATGGGAGTAACTCTCATTTGCTTCACTTATCACAATTGTGAACTCTGTTTGCCTCTTAGATACCCAGAAGCAAAGAAAAGGCACATTTACTTCTAATTATATCTAATATACATTTACATTGATATTATTGCATTTAGTTTGCTTAGTTCTCAGGGGCAGAGGAGAAGATTTTCAAAGCGTTAATGCAATTTTGCGAATTAATCAATAGAGCCGCACCCAAGCGCAAGAACCGCAGACCCAGGGGCAATGAAATTCTGAATTTTGGAAGAGGCATCCTTTCTCATCATAACTATGTATTTAGTTTGTTTAATTAATACCAAGGGGCATTGGAGAAGATTTTTCAAAGTATTAATTTACTTTCAGTATATAATAAATAAGCCCCTCCCCTCACCACCCCTAAATGGAACCCCTGACCCAGGGACCATGAAATTCACAATTCTGGAAGAGGCACTCTTCCTCAACATAACTATGTACTTAGTTTATCAGCTTAATACCCAGTGGCAGAGGAGAAGATTTTCAAAGACTTAATGCATTTTCAGTATATAATCATTAGCACCCCACCCTAACACCAGAACCCCTGACCCAGGGACCATGAAATTCACAATTTTGGAAGATGCACTCTTCCTCATCAAAACTATGTATTTAGTTCATCAGCTAAATACCTAGGAGCAGAGGAGAATATTTTTAAAGAATTAATGCATTTTCACTAAATATTCATTAGAGCCCCGACCTAGCACCAGAACCCCTGACCCTGGGGCCATGAAATTAACAATTTTGGTAGAGGGCTCAATGCTTATTACAATCATGCCAACAGTTTGACTGCTTGATGTCCAGGAGTAAAGAAAAGATTTTTAAAGGTTGCATTAATTTTAGTGGTTTTGGTCCCACCCCTCAGGCCCAAGGGTGTAGGGACCATGAAATTCACAATTTTCGTTCCCCTTCACCCATAGATGCTATATACAAAAATTGGTTGAAATTGGTTGAGCGGTTGCAGATAAGCTGAAAATGCTCAAATGTTAACACACGACGCACACCGCACGACGACGGACGAAAACGGATAGCAATAGGTCACCTGAGTTAACTCGGGTTATTTAGAAATGCTTTATAATTTTAGCTGGCATCATAATAATATATACACCCAAGCACTTGGTTTTGTCCTTATCTCTAGATCTGTCAAAATAGATTTACAAAACTGAAAAGAAAAATTTAAATAGAACAAAAGATGCATGTCGTAATCGGTCTGATACTACAATAAGATGTGTATGAATTGCTTAAAACAGATCATTTATAAACAAATCCAACTTTTACCTGACGACAGGACTGATAAGAACAATATCAGGTAACAGACACAGAAGAAATCCAATATGCCGCCTATTTGTTTTAAACTAATCGATTTAATCATCTGTGTAGCAAAAATGGTAAATGTCATTCAGATTTTCTATCAACTATTCTTATCAATTAAACCAAGGTAAAGTAATGGAATGCTTTTCTGTTCTGAATTGCTAATTTCTGTTCATGATTGCTAAAAAGCATGATTACAGTACTAGTGTGTTATTAATAGTTTTTGGAATACATAATTATGAAAAGGTGAAGATAACGAAGAATGATCGAAAAAAAAAATCTAAAAACAATACAAATCTGCGGACAGGGCATAAGACACGGACCCCCGGAAATTTCAGAGGTGGGATCAGGTAACTAGGAGGAGTAAGCCTGTCGACCTGTCACACCCGCCGTGAGCCCTATGTATAGATCAGGTAGACGGGACATTCCGTAGTCAAATTCAGTCTTAAAAAACAAAGGCTTAATATGAAACACGTCAGCCCAAATACGACCCAATGATAAGTTATATTTGCTAATCATTATAACGACCATAGATTTTATGAAGTGTTAGCCTTAAAAGAGGTTGTTGAAATCCATGTAAAATAAACTTGTATGCCAGTGGCCTACCTCAGTTTAATAATTGATCGTACTCAGAGCATGCTCTTGAGTATCAAATAAGTATGGAGACATAAAAACCATTTGCAGGTGATGGCGGAATATTACTACAAAAATAAGGAAAGTTGACAATGGTAAAGCTGAAGTCATTTCGTTTGTCACATAATTTAGGCGTTAGTTGGATTTTAACGTCTATATTCAGTAAAACCTCCATATGAGCAATTAATATCTCGATCTTTCATCATTGATTTAATTGAATGTTATAAATAATGATAAAATTTTGTATATTTCTTATTGATTTTCTTTTCCATAACCTGTTATTTCACAAAAAACGGGAATGGTAATGGTAACTTGAAACGTCAGTTAGAATGAATAATTGTAATTTGTAGAAATTACTTATGTAAGGACCTAAGTGTAATCCCTTAAAACCCAAGAACTTCCTAGAAAAGCATCTAAACACAAATAAACAATGGATAATGTACCAAAGTTAACTCCTATACATACATGTACTGACGAGGAATCAAATACCATATTTGAAGAAGACTGTCCTCATATTACCATGGCTATAGATTTTGCAGAAAACAAGGGGAAAAAAGAATATAAAATTGAATGTACAGTATCAAATGATTTATTATCCTCGTAGACACTAAAGTGTGAAAAATGTTATGCTATAACACAATGAAGGACGTAATGATTGATTGATTGAATGTATGGTGTTTTAAGTCCTATTTGAGAATAATTTTTGAGTCATAGAGAAGTCACCATATACCGGTGAAAGGCTTCAAATTTAGACCTATACTCGGCAGTCAGGACCATTGTGCAGTGGTGGTTCTTTATTGTGCAAACGTCTACAGTGATCTGTGACTTTTGCTTCTAGTGTAAGGCGCTTGGCGAAAGAACAGTCACTACATTCTTTACGTCTTGGGATTGACGAGAATGAGAATCGAACCCGGGCCTCCCACTAGCTAGAGTACTGTGACAGGTAGAACGTTATGAAATATGTACATAATCGTCCCCCGCTTTCAAGAAAGCGAGGTGGACATTAAATCCCATTCGCCTGCCTGTCTGTACGTATGTCAGTCAGTCTGTCTGTCACAAAAACTTTAATCTTGGTCATAACTTTGAATGAGAAGAGATAAGGCTTTCATATTTCACATGTTTTCATATTATACATGTATATTACCTATGAAAAGACCTTTCCAAATATACTATGATTTTTTACCCCGTGACTTTAAAGTTTAACCTACTTTTTAAAATTTGTAGTAATATTTTAAATTGGTCATAAATTTTGAATGAGAAAAGATAGGGCTTTCATATAATACAAGTATTTTATCTGTAACAAAACTTTCCAAATATAAAATGATTTTTTTACCCTGTGACCTTGACCTTGAAGTTTGACCTACTTTTCAAAAGTTTTATCTTTGTTTATATTTTTTTATTGAGAAGAGGTAAGGCTTTCATATTTGACAAGTGCATTACCTGTGACATGTACTTTTAAAATATACTATGATTTTTGACCTTTTGACCTTGACCTTCAAGTTTGACGTACCTTTGTAAAATTTTAACATTTCTTTAAATTTGTCATTATAATTGAGTGAGAAAAGGCTTTCAAATTACTTATGTCTATTACCTGTGACAAGACCGTTCCAAATGTACTTTGGTTTTTGATCCTGTGACCTTGACCTTGAAGTTATACCTATTTTTCAAAACTTTTATCTTTGCTCATAACTTTTGATTGAGATTATATAGGGCTCTCATATTTGACAAGCTGCAGAACTGTAACTTTCTTGTTGAGAAAAATCGGACAGATAAACCACAGAGCTACTGTTCCAAGCATTGTAAAAACTTTCGATTTACGCCGCCGCTTTTTTGTCGCTCTCATCAGGTATTATTTCTTGCATTGAATGCGTTCCACCGCTTTGAACATGGTATCCGATAATAAATCATATATTTTACTCCCATTCCTGACACTTTATTTACCTTTCAACAGTTCCAAAGGCCGTATGTGGTCTTGGAGTATCAGTTTTAAAAAAAAAATGGTGTAATGCTAAAATATTACGCCCAATCGGTTTTATTTATCTCATTTTTTTTTACATACATATTTTTTTCTTTATAGGCAAGAGAATATACATGATATTTGAACCTCAAGATATTCTTATTCACATTTTCTCGGCAAATGTTTTCTTTTAATTTTTTTTTTCGCGCGACTCCCAATATGGACGTCGTGATAGGAAATTTTTAAAATGATGTTCTAAGACCACATAGGGCCATTTGGAACAGTTGAAAGGTAAACGAAGTATTAAGAATGGGAGTAAGATATATGATTAATTATCGGATACCATTTGTAAATTGGGGGAAAGCACAAAATACAAGAAATGATACCCGAAGCGACGTAAAAAAAGCGGCGGCGTAAATCGAAGGTTTTTACAATGCTTGGATCTGTAGCTCTCTGGTTTATCTGTCCGAATTTTCTCAACCAGAGAGCTACAGTTCTGCAGCTAATATTTGACATGTGCATTACCTGTGACAAGTTGTCTCTGAAAATGCTATGATTTTTGACCCCTTTACCTTGACCTTCATGTTTGACTAATTTTCAAAAATTTTAACGTTGGTGATATTTTGATGACATATGATAGGGCGTTCATATTTGACAAGTGCATTACCTATGTCAAAATGTTTCCGAATGCACTGTGATATTTGACCCCGTTACCTTGACCTTCAAGTTTTTTTTAGTGTTGCTAACTTTTGAATGAGAGAAGATAGGACATTCATATTTGACACGTGCATTACCTGTGACAAGCATTTCCAAATGTACTATGATTTTTAACCCCATGACTTTGACGTTTGAACTTATTTTCAAAAACTTGAACATTGCTGATAACTTTTGATTGAGAGAAGATACTGCATTTACATTTGGCATGTATATTACTTGTTTCAAGACCTTTTCGATTGTATACTCTGGTTTTTGATATTTTTTGTTACATGTGCATTATTTGTGAAGACATTTCGGATTGTATTATGATATTTGACCTCATGACCATGATCTTGAAGTCTGTTGTAGTTTTGAGAAGCTATAATCTTTTCCATAACTGTTATCAATTCAATAATTTGTCTTTATTTGTAAGATGCACAGACAAGATAGGACACACAAACAAGACATTTACAATATGCCATAAATAATGGCATCCAATCCATAAGATACCTCAAGCGGGGGACCACAATTCTTTGAACTTGCTTATTATGTTTATTCAGTAAAGGTAAATTAGTTACAACTATTGGAGAGGGTTTATTTAATTTTTTTTCTGTTGCAAAATCAAACTCATTTACATGATTAACATACTGTATAAATCATAATTATTGAGACTTATAGGTCTCAACACACACCCTTACATTATAAACTTGAGGTGATTTTTAAGATTTTCCCTATTTTTTTCTGTGGCCCCTTCCTCTCGGGGCTTCGTGATTTGTACAAACTTATGCTTACATTACCTCAGGATGCTTCGATATAAATATGACTTATCATGGTTTTGCTGTTCTTGAGAATTTTTAACGAGTTTCATATATATTCCTATGTAAAACTTTGATAGCCCATTGTGGCACAACCGTAGCCCCGAGGGTCATGAATTAAACAAACATTATTTATGGCATATTGTAATAAAGCTTTCAAATGTTTCATCTTTTTTGGCTCAATGGTTATTGAGAAGAAATATTAAAAGATGCCTTGAAATTTTCACTTCATTTGAACAAACTTGAATCCCCTTAACCCAAGGATACTTTATGGCAAGGTTGATTGATATTGGCAGTGTGGTTCTTCAGAAGTAGTCGAAAATGTGAAAAGCTTACAGACGATAGACAGAAGCTGGACACTCTTTGATCAGAAAAAGCTAAAACTGATGATGCATACCAGGTATATTTTTCAAAACAAACTCTGTCTATACCTCATACGAAGCTTAAAATAACGTAATAAAAATTACAATAATAGTTAACTGTAGTTAATAATAGCTTACTATAGTTAACTATAGTAAATACTTCGATACTTTGATTTACTATGAAAATTCATTCTCTATAAGGACATTTTCCGGCCTAAGATAAAATCACTTAAAATGTGATTTTATGTATCTTTAATCATTCTATTTTATGATTTTGGTGTTTGTTTTTCAACATAAATCACCTAAGTCACGTGAAATCGAGATCACAACTGCAAATGGCGGTCAAATAAATAAAATTTAGGGTAGGTTTATTTATATCAGGTTTCTATGCACATCTTTGAATGTTAATGATCAAAAATTGTTTATTCATGTCGGAAATAAATCAAACTTAAGCAATAAAAACAAAGATTGTTTCATTTAAGGATTAAAATAATTTTTAATGACGTGAATTTTGATGCATTCACATTTTGCATATTTTAAATGTAAATATTTACAAAATAAACACCGTATGCTGTTGAAAAATGTTTAATTTTCATTTAATTGAAAGTATTAATTCGTATAAGGCTGGAATTTGTAATTGTGTATTGTTTTTATAGATGTACTTCCTTTTTTACGCATAAAATGCACAAATGAGAGATGCGGTTTCGAAGTATCTTCTAAAATATTAAAGTTTTATATCAAATGATGAAAACACCAAAGGGATTTTGTTTGTGATTGAACAAAGTTAAGATGTAATTTATGAAATCAAAAGTTTTAGTATATATTAATAGACTACAGATTTCTACAACATCCCAGGTACAAATGGGCCAAAAGGATTTGACGCTCGCTTCGAACTCTTGAGGCTTTTTGTTGCCAGAGCCGCGTCAAAAACTAAGGTGTTTGACGTGGGTAGTGACTGTTCCTTTGCCAGATCCTCAGTATTAAAAGTAAAAGTCATGGATCTTTTGGAGATTACCTTAAAAAAGACTGTCCCGTCCTGCGGTAGGCATTGGTCAACAATGAAACACCATGCATAAATCAAAATTTTGACACTTCACCTAAAGCGGATGATCTCTTTATGTGGGTAAAAAATTCTAAAATGACGTGAAGCAACATTCAATTATCAATCACTCACATTTGACCTTAGGAATCCAACCCCCCCCCCCCTCTCTCTCTTTGCATTATATTTTTTAAGACAGAACTGCTCTTCTCGTAGCTAATTATGCCACCAAAAATGTGTGTTACATCCTGAAATCCGAATAGATTGAGTCTTTTAACACCCAGGTAACATAAAATTCTAAGATTCTATATGTAAGTCACTCATACAGAGAAATATGAGAGTCCTTGTGAAAGGTCTAAACGAGAAATCACATTATGAAACCATCCCATCAGTTATTCTCTATCTATAAGAGTTAAATGTGTTCCTATAGAAAAATTAGTTAATAATACGAGAGTTGTTCGGAAAGTTCGTGAACTATGCCAATCTTCCTTATACCAACTTCAAGAAATTTAAAATTATCACATTATCATATGTAAAAAAAAAATGAACACATTATCATATGTAAAATTATTTATTTTGTTTAGTGTGAAGTTTCATTCCATGTGACTTAATAGAATTCATGTTATTTAATTTTAAAATCAACATGTTTTGTAACCACGGAGAAAACTCAACAACACTGTAACGTTTCTCAAAAATACTATCCCTTTACATTTTAAACAGTATTGGCCAATACCGCTTTTGACATATTTCCTACTTTCTCCGGCATTTTCAGAGATTTTTTTCTGGAGTTTTCCAGAGAACAACACAAAATTGTATGGTTAACTGCTGCTCCGTGACGTTCTACAACGTCATCTTTTTTGCCTTTTTCAATGAGGACTACCTGCTTTCTGAAACAGATTTCTTTTCAATGAAGCAAAATATTAAGCCATAATTTGGAATCATAAACAATGAAACAATTCTTAATTTGTATGGAATTTTTCCGTTTTTGTGACATTTTACAGAAGATGTGACTTCAGACATTATTTAGTGTCTTGATTGTAAATTACAAAATTTTGACCTGCTCCGTGACCCGATTTTCGCATTTTTAAAGTCTAAATAAGTTTGAAATAAACCACGATGGTTTAAAATTTGAATTTACTGTTGCAATATTTATTCCAAATTTGGATATAATATGACGTTAAGTAAAAATGTTATGACGGTAGTCCACGAACTTTCCAAACAACCCTCGTACAAATAGCAAATGTATCTTCCCACTACAATAAAAGTATTATTTAAGCGTGCATGATCATGGCATATATAAATCATATGCCTATTCATGTTAATTTTCGAATTTTCTTGATCATTCACTCTGGTTGTTTTTCACTGAGATATTTGATTTTCTTCACCTGTCTGTTTTCCCATTGAGCAACAAATAAATAGTCATTTGTATCTATACACAAGCCCAAGGGCTTACGCAGACCACAGTATATGCATGAGAGGAACTGACCATCCTGATCAATGATGTGTACACATTCATTGTTAAAATCAGCTATAAGTATAAAACTCTGACTGTCTGTGGTAATTCCTCTTAGTCTGAACGATTGTTTATTCAGTGTAGAAATATGTCCAGTATACCTGAATCTCAATTTCCCGGCCTGACTGACAACCACTACTTCTCCAGCAGTAAAGTCAGCCACACAAATATCCAGGTTCTTGTTCTCATGAATGTATTTAGTATTATGGGATGAAAAGAGAGGTTTACCTTTATAATCAAACTGAATTGTTTGTTTCTCTATGGAACCAGAGTAGCGGACAACCTTTGATTCTTGGACATTTCTGTTCATAACAACCAGAAGATCACCACAGGAAGTACTGCAGATATTGCGAGGAATCCAGTTCTGTAGTCTGATCAAAGTTTCAATCTCTTCATTTTTTACAATGTTAACAGTTCTGTCTCTATGATCAGAATAAATAAGATGTCCATGTTTTGTTACTGCTATGTCACTGGGAATGTACCCTGTCTTGGTTTTGATGGTTTTGAGTAGAGAGCCCTGACTGATGCTGAATAGTTTCATGCTTTCAATTCCACTAGTCCAAATTTCTTCATCACGCACACAGGCCACATTGTTTAGAAATGTTTCATATTCGGTGTGTATGGTATTGATGATCTCTGGTTCATCAAGCAGCTGTTTGCTTGGAGGAGAGGATCGAGCTTTGGATGGTTTCTCTGTTGTTTTTATACTGTAGCCATGTTCTTCGAATGTAAATTTACCTGATGATAAAGTTCGGAACAGGTTACAAAAATCCTCTTCTTTAGCTGTCCCTGGAGTGAATTTTGGTAAATGTGGGATAACTTTTAGTGGAAGTTTTCTAAATGTTAGTACATCAAATTTTATATTAAAAAATTTTGAAATGTCCTGGGAGTCTGTTTCAACATCAATTGATTTAATTCCATCCTTTATGTCACAAATTTTCTCCTTTATTTCATCTAAATGTTTCTTCATAGTCCCTAATTGTTTGATTTTTACCTCATCAATTTTAAATGTAAGTTTTTTAACAATTTTATCAATTATTCTGTGCCAGTCATCACCATGTTTTGTTATGGTTATTGAGAGATCTTCATATTCCTTTTCTAACTGCTCTATCATATTTTCTACTTTGGATGCAATGTCGACGTAGGTTGGAAGTATTGTATCACATAGTTCTTTTCGTTCTTTGATTATCTTTTCTTTCCTTTCATCCAAAACTTGTAAAATTTTCAAAATTTTATGGCCTGAATGTTCTTCAGATGCAATGCAAGTGATGCATATTGGACGATCACATTGATTAAAATACAACTGACATTGTTCTTTGTCATGAAGAATACAAAGAGGGTAAAGTAAGATCGATTTTCGAAATTTTGATTTCACAAGTTCGTGTTTTTTCTTAAATTTATCGTATGACATGTGTTCTCCAACACAAACATTGCATAGTTTGCTGCGACATGTATCGCAGTGAATCTGTACCAAACCAGTCTTACAGAGGTCACATGTTAACTTCTGGCAAGGGTTCCTTTGGTCCATAACGAATTACTTTGGCTCTAAACTGTAGGAAATGTTTATCATTTAGAAGTTTTAAGAAAAAATAATAAAAATATGCAGCTGAAACCAAGTCTTTTGATATTAGAAAAATGAGAAATAACACGTACAAGGCAAATTATATGAAACTGGAATTCAAGATTAAGATGTCGTTTAAAATATCTATAACATACTGGTAGCATCCAAATGAAAACTAGAGTTCTGTGATAAAACTATACATTTTGCAACAAAGATTTTCTATGTCTCGGTCTTTTAGTTTTATTTTTTAATAAACCTTACGAAGGTTTTGAGAAAACATGTATTTCCAAATGTTAAGACTATTTCAAAAAATAAAATAATAAATGTCAATTTTGCCCAAAGCCATTCTCTGTGAAGCAATTATAGGTGTTTACCTGATTGTTGACCGTAATGGCGGCTGGCTTACCTACAACTAAGGAATTAAAGCGTGCGCACTGATCACTGACCCATTTCTTGTGAAATGTTCAAGTCAGGTACTACATTTGTCCTGATCTAGAAACGTATTTAAATACCTGCAAGGTATGTATAGATTTGATGTGCTCTATGCTATTTTTCTATACTGTTAAAATACAAAGGACACTAGCTGTGCACAGACAAACTATCAGTTGAATTTAAAATCCCCTATTATATAACTTAAACTAGAATATTTTGTCAAATTTTAACACAATATACCTTTATGAAGCACTAATACATGTGTAGGTGTTTACTTTTTTTTTTTAATACATATTTGTTACCTGAGATAATTATGGAAGTAATTTTCATTGAATTTAGATTAACCAAACATGGTTTAAGGGGGTGAAGGACATGGTTACATGACTCCATTTAACTACGTCACAGTCTCTGAAAATATATGTGCAAAGCATGATTTAAACGATCAATTCTTGCATAATTTTAGAACAGTTAGTTTTATTTTACCATATTACATAAACATATCAAAAAGATTTAACACTCTTCTTAACATTAGTTAATTTTGAAATAGATTGATCCACTCCTCTGTTTCCCTTCGTCGAACAAGTCGGTGACGTCATACACGATCTTTTAGGAAGGCAAAATCATATATATATTCGGTGAATACACGAGCAGTCATACTACGTTAAAGCAGGTCATAATCAGTTCATGGTAAGCCAATTTAGGAAGCAGGACACACAAAAATTATTCTCGTGGTTGATGGTAGAAATCTTATGTAGGTTTATCTTATTTCGCTTTCTTAGCCTAAGTGCGACGTCATAGTTGGTTTTCCATTACGCGAGATAAGTAAACATGACACGTTATTATCATGCTTAATTAAGTCATGTTAACAAGTTCTAGGCAATATTGATGTAAGCTTACTCTTTTGATAACAAGGACTGTTTCATTGTAAATTTATAAATACTTGGGACTTCTGCTTACGTTATAAATCAAACGTCATTGTTTCTCTAACTTGTAAAGGGTTCGGTCACACGATGCAATTTTTCATTCCATTTTCATTCGACTTGCTCAGATAAGTCGATTGGAGAAGATTGGTTGGGTGGTCATACGATACGTTTTTAGTCGAAAGCAAACCGATTGTAAAAATCAGATGGAAAACCGAATGAAAAATCACATGACCGCACCTTAAGGGCGACAGGTAGTAGCGGATAGAAGGTTAGTGCAATTTTACCTTCAGACAACTTCGGTCAAAAACACCGTGGTGTCAGGAAAATTGTAAAATAAACAAAAAGAAGAGGAAGTACGAGACGTGAAAAAAAAAATTTAATAAAAAATTCCACGAAATTCTGTATCTTCAAATCCACAATTCAAATCAGAATGAAATTTGGCATACATATAGTCATAAACATGATCTTAAAATAGCAGGTGCACTTGTTATAGCAGGTGTTATGTAATATTTTACTCACAATGTGAATGTGATGTCAATATGTAGATGACTTGTGACAAAAAAAATAATGACCCAGTCGTACTCGAGCAAGGAACGGCTGTAATGTGTAGGGAAAAATCCTTTGCTGTAATTTATAATAATTTGTACAAGGTTTATGAAGATACAATAGAACTTGCCAAAAGTTCAGTATGATAAATTGTTTTAATGAAGGAAGGGAACTGGTTAAAAATGATGGTTTGTTCTGGATGCCCAGTAAAAGTAAAATGAGGAAAAGATTGGTCTAAATTGAGCAATTTTTAACAGAAGATCGCCATATAACATCTTATAAATAATATCTTGACGATAAAATATTTCTTAATACCCTAAAATTTCAGTTTCATTAGACTGTTCACAGATCATATATGATAACGAGAAAGCGTCTATAAAAGATACACCAAAGACAGAGGGGTTGGATTGGCCACCATGTTCATACTTGGAAAATATCCTAATGCAACCATCCTCATCTGAGATTTGGCAATTTGTGACAAAAGGACTGCTCTTGTTATAAAAAATTAATCTGCAGGGTAAGAAATATAAGATCTGGAAAAATCTTGCCTACTGTGAAAGATAAGCTACGGAGGTGTGTTAGATATTAAATTTTGGTGCAACATTTGTCCAAATGTTGACATATGAAATTTCCCTCTTTGTTAGATTGCAACATTGGGCAATAGTTGGGTAGATTGTGATTAAATGTGACCAGCAATGTTGTAGATGAAATGTCGGTCCAATGTTTCCCAAATAAGTAAAAAGTGCCATTCATCAATCCGACTCTATTTTTTTCTCGATCGATGGTAATGTAATAAACAACTTGTTTTACAGAAATTCTTTTAAATTACAAGGAAAATCATGACACAAATTTGTAAATCTGAGAATTGCATATCTAAGTTTTATTGTAAGTATTTTCATTGTATGTTTTATTCTGTACAATATATATAACTTTGTAAATTCTATATTTTTCATTGAAAAAAAAGTGTTTTAGAGCTTCAAAATAAATAAATAAATAAATTAGGGATGAAATTCACTGGCACGGCAGGTGAATCATCGAATTCCTAAGAAATTGGCATTATAATTAGTTTTTGCGCAAAGTTTAATGTAGCAAACCTAAACAAGGCTTGGTGTATAAAACAGAGAATGGAACTCCTAAAGGGAGTGTAACAGAGTGCACGGGGTGGAGCCTCTTATGTCAATTTCATCGCATTTGCAGTTTTAACGTCATTATATTTAAGATGAAACATAAAATAATCAGTCAAGAATTCTTGGGTTACTGTGAGATAGCAGTGCGGGATCTAAATCATATCTGAGTTTAGATGCCTTTTTTGTGCTCAGCATTTGTTATCTAAAAAAATGAATCAAAAGCAGAAGCTATTTTCCTTTCTTTTTGTGTACGATATATATCTAATGGTCAATTTTTTTTCTTAATGGAATCTCATTTTGTTGTTTTCGACCATTTCTCAACCTTGAAGAAAAAAATAGCAATCATGCACTGAAGGAAAAATTTTAAGCTGTTTCTGTTTCAGTCAGTCTCCATAGTTGGTCCGTAAACATGGAGAATCATAATTCAAATGTCCATTGAGATAATTGTTCAATTCAATTCAGTTTATTGACATCACCATGTTGGCATACAGTCAAAATAAGAAATCAAATGACAGATAACAGAAAAAAAGAGAAGAATATTATAACATAATTGCATGCAATTCAATTTTAAACAGTTCCTTTAGACCTTTGCACTGTTTCCTCTTCCTACTTCCTAAAGCATTTATCTAAGTAGATACATAAACGTTTTGTAGTATTATATTCACATGGGTTAACAATTTCTTTAATGGGATCAGTACCACAGTATAATTTACCATCAAAAATATCACAATATTGAAATTGAAGATTGTCATACACAGGACAGTAAAGTACAAAATGTTTTTCATTTTCAACCAATAATTTAACAAGCATAGCATAGACGTTTTTCCTTAGGGATTATTGGTTTACAGTATCTACCTGTTTCAATGAATAGTGAATGTGCACTGATTCTTAATTTTGTTAGCTGTGATCTTTCATGCTTTTTTAAAGGAAACTTTAAGTAAGCCTGCAATTTATAATCAGTGCAGTTTAAGATTTTACTATAAAAATAAAGTTTTCCTGAGTTAGAAGATGAGATTTTGCTCAATTGTTCAAAGGTCATATCAACAAAAGTTTTATTTAACTTAAACCTCAAATCCTTATGGGAAATATTTAAAGACGTTAGGTTAAGTTTTTGTTGAAGATTGAAAATCTTGCTTTGCCATGAAGTATAACCCTTTTTCAGAGCTAACTCTTTGTCCTCTTTGAAAGCTGATACTTAAAGTGGTATTTGATTCCATATTCCTTAATCTGGTATAATATTTAAGCATGTTTTCATAACATAGATAGTAAAGTGGATAAGAACCTAGTTCAGCATTGACTGCTAAATTTGATGCTTTTCTATGTACACCTAGAATATCTTTGAGAATATGATTTTGAATTTTTTTCAAATATAAAACATTCTGAAGATTTAATATCTAATTTATAGTCTGTGATCCATATTTCAGATCCATATGTTATAATTGGAACAATCATTGAATTGTATAGTTTAAGTAACACTTGAACTGGAAGATTGTTATTTCCAGGTATACTTGATTTCAGTGCATAATATGCCTTTTAGCACGTTCTGAAAGTTGCTCAGAAGCAAACTTTAGTTTTCCATTTGATGTAAACACAAGTCCTAAATATTTATATTGGTCTGTTATAGGTATAATGTTATGCTTAAAATAAAATCCATGCATTATTAACTGATGCTTTTCTAGAGAAAATCATTGCATTGTTTTTTTTTCATATTAACTTGTAACTGCCCAATCTGTACAATATTTTCCAAAGCACTCAGACAATGTTGAAGCCCAGATGGAGATTCAGAAATTAATACTAAGTCATCAGCAAAAAGCATGTGATTAACAGGCACTGAATCTAAATATGCTGGTAAGGTATCCGAGCTATGTAAATATTCTAAAAAATCATCAACATATATATTAAACAGTGTAGGACTTAAATTGTCACCTTGTTTTACCCCTCGATTTGCTCTGAATGGTTCACTCATCATGTTGTTATTTTTGCAAGAATATACTGTATTAGAGTGCATATCACATAGAAGTTTATGAAAGTTTCCACCAATACCTTTCTTGTAGATTTTATACATTAATGCAGATCTCCATACAGTATCAAATGCTTTTGAAAAGTCAACATAACATACATACAGGTTTTCTTTCTTTTTACAAAAATACTTATTGACTAAAATTTTGAGTATAAAAATGTTATCAGTGGTTCTATGATTTTTCCTGGATCCATATTAGTATTGACTTAATAAATTATTATTTTCTAGATAGTTATCTAAATAATATAATATAAATAATATAATAATATAAATCGGCATGCGCGGATCTAGAGCGGTGTTGTAGGGGGGGGGTGTCGGGACCCCCTGGAATTTGCAGTTATTTAAAGTATATACTAAAGCAATTAAAAAATGACTTTGGACTCCCCCCCCCCCCCTCCGAAAACGTGGACCCCGTCATCACCACCACAAAATAGGTATTTTTCACGTTTAGAAAATGTATTTTACGTTTGTTTGTTTTGTTTTGTTTTGTTTTGTTTTGGTTTTTGGGTTTTTTTTGTTTTTCAAATTTGGGTTGGAATTTTGTTTTTTGATTGCCCCCCCCCCCCACCCGGAAGCAGAGCAAATATGGACCTCTTAAACCATCAGAACAGATAAGGTTTCATAGAAAGCATTCTGAAAATCCTAGGACAGATCATAGGTTCTTCTCCCAAATCACATTTTTAAAGAAAGGTTAAAAATAAAGTTCTGACTACAGCTAAATCACTTAGAAATATTTTTCTAATGAATTTGTGACAAACCGTCAATTTCTTTGTGCTAGCTGTCTCTATATTTTGTAACGGCTGTTGAGAGATATTATTATTTTTCTAACTGATCTATCATGATTTTTACATCAGAAGATGCAATGCACAAATAGTTATAAAATATTTTGTCCTTTAATTCATTTTTTTTTTGTAATTTTCTTTTTTTTCTTTCATCCATAATTTGAAAAAAATTTCAATATTTTATGACTGGAATGTTGTTCAGATGCAATGCAAGTGATGCAGACAGGAACTTCACATTGTTTACAGTACATTTCACATTTTTCTTTGTCATGAAAGGAACATTGTGGAAAAATTGGAATTGATTTTCGAAATATGAATCTAACAATCTCGTGTTTTTTCGTGGAATCATTGGCTGTCATGTGTTCTCCAATACAGGTATTGCACAGTTTAACATGGCAAGTATCGCAGTGAATTTGTACCATTTCAGTCTTACATAGGTCACATTGTATCAACTCCTGAGCACGGATGTATGGATCCATCACTAAAATTTTCTATTCTAAAAATAAAGAGAATTCAGCATATTGCTTATTGTAAAAACAAGAAAGAAATACCTTACAAAATACATCCATTAATTTAAGAAATAAAAATCATTCGTATTCAATTTAGGATATTGGATTTAAAAGACAAAGACCTGTCTAGAACATGTATATATGAATTAATGGTGGATCTGAGTGTGTATGGCATACATATACTTTTTCTGAACGTATCCTATGTGTTTGGTTTTTTTATTTTTTGAAAATACAAATACATAAAAGTTGGAAATACCTATGAAGGTTATTGTTGCATTCCTGGTCATTAATTACTAGATAAGAAGATGAATTAGAGAATATTAAATCTGTTTTAAAATATGATAGTAGTTGACATTTACCTGACAAAATCTCATGGCGTCTGCATTCCAACCAGAAAAGAAGTGTAATATGTGCAGTGACTACATGGTCCAATTACTTGCGTTTTCTACCTTCGGAGGTTTTATTATTCCTTGTGTAGAGTGTGTAAATATCTTAAATATCTCTTTCAGTATTCATTTATTTAAATACTCGAATTCTTCTATACAGGTGACGTAAAGAAAACAGTGTTGCCCATGAACAAACTTTATACAAAATATTTAAAATCTCTATCATAAAAAATAAGCCTGTGCTAACGTGTAAACTTCATATATCATCGAATCCTTGTGATATTGTGATATTATGAAAATATAATTGTTCCCCTATTGATGTTTAAACTCTTTGATACACTTCTACACGTATATGATATACAGTTACATCTACATTTACATATAACAGCGTTCCATCAGGCTTGTTGATTACACGCCAGCAACGATTTATAGTATAAAAACTCTACAAGAGATATGATGACAAAAAGTCTTAATATTATTTGACATATTTTCATCTAAAATTAAAGAATTCTGATATTTTATAACTCAATAGGGTCAATTGAATAAGGCCCTTGCTGAACCTGCTCTATATAGAATATAAAGGGTCAATACTATATAGTAAAACAAAGCATATAACAGTTGTCTTTTATTGCATACAATTTTTGAGATTAAAATTGCAGTATTTAAAAAGAAAATACTTGTTCAAACACGTAGGATGTTGTATTTGTATGTAATGCAACGTTCCAAGCATAAAATACAGGTATCCCATTGTTACGTTATAATTTCATGCATAATTACTTCTATGATTTCATAAGCTATACTTACAAAAAAGTAAATGAATAGACCCCCCTCCCCCAC
Source organism: Saccostrea echinata (assembly GCF_033153115.1). NCBI lineage: Eukaryota > Metazoa > Mollusca > Bivalvia > Ostreida > Ostreidae > Saccostrea > Saccostrea echinata. The sequence continues at coordinate 9,415,131 of NW_026889776.1, read as the reverse complement.
AGATATGGCTTTTTTTAGATAGAGAGACACCTATCTAACGAGGTTCGCTCCTGAGCTTTGAGCAGATTTTTGTCTTAACCTATATGTCAAAAATTCTGCATAATGTTTTAGTTCTTCCACAATACCAGTTAAACTATATTCATTAAAACTCCATGATTAAATTCTATACCAAATGCATTAAGTGAGGAACTATTTTTTGTGGCGGAAGGTTTTTTTTGTTTTAGAAGAAAATGATTTTTTTCTCTTTCGGAGTCTGTCATATCTGTATCATATTTGGATGTTTTACTTGCTATAGACGATAAGGGCCAACTATCAACTCATCAACTAAATTGTATGATAAACGAGATAAATTCATTTTTTCCATCGTCAACTTTCCTTATTTACTAGTAATATTCTGCTATAACCTGCATATTCTGCATATGGTGTTTACATATCCCATTTTTATTCGATACTCAAGAGCATGTTCGAAGTACAATTAATTTAAATTAGAGGCAGGCTTCTGACAGATAAGGTGATGTTACAGTGATTTCAATACCTCGTTTAAGGACAGCATTTCGTAAACTACATAAGCAAATATAACTTATCATTAAGTCATTTTAGCGCTGACATATTAGGCCTTCGTGTTTTTGCCCAATTCGACTACTGAATGTTCCGTCTACCTGGATCCGGTTGCACGAACGTTAGCTAAATAAAGTTCCAGTTAGTGTGGTAACTAGCTGTTTAAATTTTAACGACGAGTTACGTAACTGTGAGTTAAAAATTGTTGTTCGAAAGTCTATTAAAAACAAATTAGCTAACTCACATTTAATTGATGTCTTATAGTTAACTCTCTGTTAGAATCATTCTACACGCGCATTTCCCTTATCTATGATAAAATATTTCTGACGTCATAATCAAAATTACCTCAATTCATCAATGTTTTAAATTTGCTAAGGTTATTTACTTTAATCAAATATTAAAATTATATTGGTAATATACATTAAATGTATTATTAAAGATAGTTACTTCAAATATGAATTCTTACATTGAAAGATATTCATTTTACAATGCAATTACAGAGTATGTACTCAGTATTAAGTTCTAACAGGAGGCATTGATTTTTGGGAGGGGAAATTGAAAATAACAAAAAATCTCTCAAAAAGTGGGAGAGGAACACCCCCTCCCCGGTTTACGTGCCTTAAGTTTGAATTGAACGATTAACCTACTTTTCGGTTACTTGTCTGAGGTTAAAATATTTTCAAAATGATGATAATTTTGATAAAATATAATGACATTTATTGTATGCATAATCGAAAAAAATACCTACATCTCCATTCCTATGGAATGATTTCGTCTAACTCTTGTTGTTCTTTGCAGATAATATCGCAACATATATCCGCAATACATACATGTATAATACAATCTTGCCTAAATCGAAATCTGGATTTAATTTGCATGTTGTTCAAGTCAGACATTTCTATTATCTATGTATAAGTTCTTCCTTCCACGCAAACAAGTTTTGAAATGATAACAAGTCAGCGATTTTGATTTTTATGCTTAATTAATTATTCTATGTACCTAGGTAACCTCAGTTAAATCTGTTAGTTAAATCAGGAAATTAATTAAGCTTTAAGTAATAATGCGCATCGAATCAACTAAGACATATTAACTCTATATGCAGGGGACCATATGCAGGTCACTAAACGTCCTGAATAAGACATCCAATAGTGAGCAAGACATCCAATAGTGAGCGAAGTGGTTGAAGGGCTGCCATATACAGACACACTATCCGTCCTGAATAAGGACCCAGTATTGAGCATAGTATTTGAAGGGCTATCATATACGGGTACACTTTTCGCCCTAAATAAGGCATCCTACATCATATTAGGTAGTCTGAGGGCGAGTGAGCTCTTATATAAGATCAGAACTTAAAGTATATTTTTGCTAGTCTCGGGTTTCGTAGTGATTGATTATTCGATCACTTATTATTAAGCTAGATATCATTATTCAACGCTTGATTTTTAGAGCCTGAGGATTGGACTACCTTAAAGAGGGTCCTCATGAAAATTTGGTACTTCTGAAAACCAATATTCAGAAGAGTGCCTCTCTGAATCTTGGATTTCCATGCACTTTTAAGGATACTTGTATATATAAAACACTTAATTAGTATAAATATATATACTTGTCTAAATAATATTCATCTGTCTTTATTTTTTCATAAATGTCGGAAAAAGTGGAGGAAAACGAAAATCTCTGATATGTAAAAGGCAAAAAGGAGGCAATTATGTCTCTTGCTTAGAACACGCCAAAATCACAACTGAAGAGAAGGAACTTCATTGCCCAAGAAAAGCAATCCACAAGAAACAAACCCTATAGTTGTATTCATTGTACAGTAATATTTCGATTCTTTCTCTGCTTTCTGCTTCATCAACTTCTCAGAGAGCAATTGCCTTACATGTACTCACTATATTCTTTAGACTTAAAACTTTGTACAAAACACAAATATCTAAGTAAAGATGGTAGTAAACTATCAATCGCACTATCCCATGCAAATCTTAAAACAGTGGGAAAATAATTGCGGCAAAATATATTACTGTCACAATTTCAAATTTATCATACTAAATTATTAAATTCAAATCTCTATATAAATTGACACTGGCGCTGATCCAACAACAGACTACCCCCCCCCTCCCCCCAATAGAGTGTATATATATAAATTGTATCCGTACCTTTAAAGTTAGAAGGGTTGATTTGATTTGATTTTACCAAAATACTTAAATCCAAAATAAAAAAAAAATAATTTAAAAAAAATTAACGCTATTTCACACCAATTCACGTATACTATATGCTTACATATTTCAGTGATTTGATATTTAGAAAAGTAGATAGAAACTGTGGGAAAGGGGGTTTTCTTATCTAATTTTTATTTCTTGGTTCTGGGTCAGTGTTGATTTCTGTAAAGGGGGCTTGGAGAAGGTGTATCTAGCTTCTGAGCATTTTTGGTCATTGTAGAGCGAGTCATTCATAACGTCTTTAAGAGAATTGTCTCAAAAAATTCCGAACATAGAGCTCATATTATGTTATACAGAAATTAACGTAAGTCTATATAATTTTGGGGAGATAAAAAGTGTGGTGATTGTTGATAAATAACGATGTTTCAATATGATTACTTGAAATAAATTCCACTGATTAGGGTCCATCTTGAAAATGTTGGAACCCTTCTGGAATGACATCAATCCGTCTATCTGACTTTACTATTGTTGTGATGTGATAAGTAAATTTTTTTTACAGATTTTGTACAGAATACGGAAGTGTTGATGAGCCAACAAAAGCTTTATTACGAATTTTTGAAATAACAATTTTTATAACCAGTAAAAAGAAATTTTTGTTTCATGGGAAAGGGGGCAAATTTAAAAAGCTATTATCCATTTGCCGTTGATTTCTATAGAAAAAACACAGTTTTTACAGAGTTAATCACAAAATCTCTCTTTTTCTCCAATAAGTATTATTGTACGAAAAGTCACATAAATATCTATACAAATATGAAAAATCCTTCAACTGTGAATTTGAAAGAAACTTTAGTTGTAGGTAGGCTGCAGAACACTATTATTGTCGCAATTTTTTAAGGGTAGTCTATGGTGGCATATTTCTGCCCCGTACATGCAAGGTGAATTATGTTAACATGTGAGAAAAGTATATCAACATGCAAGATAATTATGTCTACATGCATAATAATTATGTTGACATGCAAGTTACCAATCTTTGTTTTTTTAGAGAATCTAATTTTAATGTTGGTAATATTACTTACTAACGCCAGTATACGACATCATACAAGCAAGATGCAACAGAATTATGTTGACATGCGACTTAATTTTGTTAACATGCAAGATAATTATGTTAACATGCAAGATATTTATGTCAACATGCGACTTATTTATGTTAACATGCAATTTATTTATGCTAACATGCAATTTATTTATGTTAACATGCAACTTATTTATGTAAAAATGCGACATGTTTATGTCAACATGCTATTTATTTATTTCAACATGCGAGTTAATTATGTCAACATGCAATTTATATTTTATCATGCATGTCAACATGCAAGATAAAAATTGCATGTCAACATACACATCTCGCATGTTGACATAATTAACACGCGTACGCATGTTAACATAATTATCTTGAATGTTGACATACATAAGTTGTATGTCTACATAATTATTTTGCATGTTGATATAAATAAAGTTGCATGTCTACATTATTTTCTCGCATGTTAACATAAATAAGTCGCATGTCAACATCATTTTGTTGCATCTTGCTTGCATGATGTCATAGAATGGCATTAGTAAGTAAGTTTACCAATATTAAAATTAGATTTTCTAAAGAGATTGGTAACTTGCATGTCAACATAATTAATTTGCATGTTGACATAAATAAGTCGCATGTTTACATAATTATGTTGCATGTTAACATAATCTATCTTGCATGTAGGGGGCAGAAATATGCCACCATAAATTTCGTTGTATTTCTGAATATATTTTTAAGTTCTTAGTCTTTTAGCAGTCCTAAGCGGGGTTCTCTATTACTATTTTCAAGTTAGAATTATAGTGTTATCACCGAGCAAAATTCTTATTTAAAAAATAAAATAAATTTTTGATATATTAAATTTGGATGTTTATTTGTGAATTTTCTTTATCTTTTATCATTGTAAGCCTTATATTTAATTGACTGTATATTATTTGTCTCATTTCCTTTGAAGCATGGTCAAGATATTCCAATTGACACTCGGTGACTCTGTCAAAAGAATTGATACTCATAAGATGTAAATGCCTTAGGACTTGTTGTTCATGTACCAATAACTCTGTTTGTATAATTATTTAGCAATATCTTTTATGTCTATTCTATCAAAGAAACTTATCTGTCCATCAATTAAGTCAGCTAATGTCATAATTCAATGATTGTTTACTCTTAATCTTACAAATAGCTATGTCAATTATTATAATGAACATAGTTTCTTCAGTTCTTCAGTTCAGTTCAGTAATGGACATAGTTCTATTCAGTTTGGAAGCCCGATGCTCTACCGGCCACAACCAGCTCGATTAAGACTTGTAAGCTATTGTTGAAATTCCTCTTTATTGTTATTTACCCTCTTCCATAATAAATTCGGAAACCTGATTTTACCAGTTTTTTGGACTTAATATTGAAAGACTATAGGGAATACGGCACCTTTCCTCTTTACGTTTCATTACCTCACCGCAGCGCTGTTACTTTATGACCTTCCAACATTCCTTCCCGTTCGCGTTAAAGAATCGATATAGTCCAGGAATTACTTTTACAACTTATAAATGATGAGTGTGTTGCTGGAGAGAGATCGTTTGCGATTTACCAATGGGTCCTTTTGACCTTAATTGTCATCCGAGTATCAGACGGCAATGTTTTTATACATATCTTTTCACCTTTTTCTCATATGCTCATAAATGGTTAGCATTTGACACAAAACTAGGTCAAGAGACAATTACAATTTTAGAAGTTCATAGACTTTTTCTTGAGAAAAGAAATGATTTTTTCCCAAATAAAACTACGTAAAAATTTTAACAAAAAAAAAAATGGCGTTCACATACCTTCGCATTGGGTTATGATTTGAACTTCCTCATACTTACATTTTAACAAAACTTTTTTTTTTAATCTCAGATGAAGTAAAATCCAAAAAAAAAAAAAAAATAAAATAGCATTTGTTAGTTAAATGTTTATCAAAGGGAGGGAATATTGTTTTTTTTCATCTTTTTCTCCCTGCACAAATATGTACTTAAAAGAACAAGATCATACAGGTAATAATAATAATGTATTTATTTATCATCATTTTTATATCCTTTGCTATAAAAGTCGATAATTTGTATACAAGTATACGAGGGGTGATCAAAAATTTCGCGAAATGTATATTTACAAAACCACAATTCAGATTCAAATGAAATTTGGCACACATATAGTCATAAACATGTTCTATAAAAAGGAGATGTTACGTTATGTTTGATCCATGTTTGTGACGTCATAATGTAAAAATGACGTCAATATGTAGATGTCTTGTGACAAAAAATGGCTGACTCAGTCGTACTCGAGCAACGAACGACTGTAAAGTTTAACATATATACAGTGAAAACTGTCTTATCCGACACCTGTGCAATCCGTCACACTGTAAATTCCGACGTAAAATTTCTTTCCCATTTTACTAATTTTCTTATTTTCTACACTGTGCAATCCGAAACCCTGTCTATTCCGACACAAAATTCGTCTCCCAGAGCATGTCGGATTAGACAGGTTTCACTGTATCTTGGAAATCCCTTTGCAGTAGTATATAATAATTTGTACAAGGTTTATGAAAACAAAAGACTTGCCAGAAGTTCAATCATTAATTGGATTGATTGTTTAAGTGAAGGAAGGGAGATGGTTAAAAATGCTGTATGATGTGAAAGTAATCTGGAGAAGAGATGTGTCTTTAGTTGGGCAATTTGTTATGAAAGATCGCCAAGTTACAGTAAGAAAAACAGTTGAATATCTTAACAATAATATAATTGTTAAATCCTTAAAATATCGTTTACTTTAGACTTTAAACATACCAGATATGATAAAAAGAAGGCGCCCATGCTTTATCCACAATGGATAAATGACGCACACAACACAAAGGAGACGGTTAGTGATGGTCACCATGCTCATTCTGGGAAAAGACATTCTTATCCACCCATCCTATTGCCAAGATTTGGCCATTTGTGACAAATGGCCAATTCTTGTTATAAAGATAATTTGCATGGTAAGAAATATAAGACTCGGAAAAATCTTTTAGCTACTGTGTACAGAACGCTACAGAGCATGTCACGTGATCGCCTGGATCACGTGATTCGCGCATGGGCAAAACGGTGGCAGATGTGCATTAAAATCAGAGAGGACTACTTTAAAAAATAATAAACGCTGAAACCTATTTTATTTCTTTTATGTAAGTAATTCAATTAGTTTGTGAACTTTTTCATCACCCGTCGTAATTTTATTATAAAAAGAAATCTGGATTGAATATTTATAATACAATTTCAATAATCCATTTAAATAAGCAAAGAAAATAAAGAAAAAAAAAAGAAAAATAGCGAAAATCAAACCTATCTATTTCAATTGAAATCATATTTTTAGCATATTTTATAATAAACTAATAATTTTAGATTTTTATGGATCTGATTATCAACACAATTGATTTTTTTTAATCTTTTTTTTTTTAATTTTTAAATATTATATGCCTCTAGCTCTTCTGCTTATATAAAAATCAAATTATTTGTTAACAAACATCGCTTTGGCTTTTTTAGCCCCCTATAAGTGAAACCGGAGGGGGCCTAAGGTTTCCTCTGCGTCTGTCCATCCGTCTGTCTAGCTGTCCCTCTGTCTGTTAGTCTGTCTCTCTTGATTTTCTGCATTTTTTTTCTAAACGCTTGCAGATTTTGAGCTGATTTTTGGTATTTGAGTGTATCTTGATGAATTAGAGATTAAGTTAGCAATTACTTCCGCATCAATGATTTTTGACGGAATTACAGCCTCGTTCACGTTCTCGGGATTTTCCAATTTTTTTTCTACACGCTTGCAGAGATTGAGCTGACTTTTAGTATGTGAATTTACTTTAACGCATTAAGGATAGCGTTTGCATTTTGTTCTGCTTCAATGATTTTTGTCGAAATTTGGCATTTTCAATTTTTTTTTTGGAACCAGATTAAACTTGCCGGTGGCGGACTAGCATTGCTAATGAATATTTTCAGGATGCTTGTTCAAAATAGAGATTAAATTGATACAGAAGTCAATATTAAGACCTTTCGAATAAATGGTAATTTTAACTTAATATATGCATTTGTTTGCAACTGACAATTGAGTTAGTCCGAATCGCTGCAAAAACTTTGTTCTTTGGATGGAAATTCTAATTCTAAGCCATTACGTTCAGTCATTGTATTCAAAGGATTATTTAGAGGAAAACACACTGTAGATTTCTCTATCTCAGGGCGATGTTCTTCATAATTACTTTCCATTCCACCAAATACCATACCGAGTACGGATACGGTCGATTGATCAAATGATTCATCACGTTTAAACACGGCAGAACCACTGTCTCCACCGCGTGAAAAAAATTCTTTATCAAAACCGCTGACAAGGAACACCTCATTTTGATCAGGAATTAAATTAGAATAGTACTCTCGGCTCTGAATCCGCCCCGTAGTCCACCCGGTGGCTGCTCCCTTCTTATGCACAATTAAATTATCTGAGGTATATCCGGGATGAACTACGGCATTGCATTCATAGTCATCGTCATTTTGAAAAGTTTTTTTGCATTCATCTTTAACATGATCGTTCACTTTGAACACTGCAAAGTCTTCAAAAGATTTCTCGGAAGTATACACAGAATGACCAAATTCACATGGTGGCTTATTTTGGTCTATTTTCATGTACACTTTTTCGTGTTCTTGTGGAATCACATGGCGACATGTTATACCATAAAGTGCTCTATTACTTTTTTCTTCCATAAAAGCACCTAATGTTCCGTATGTACACTCTTCCATGTCGTTGCTCTTGTTAGAGGCGGCATCACATTCTTCTTTTGTTTGCGAGCCATTTCTATTATGACCTGGGTAAAGTTTGTCCCCTTGTTTTACGTAAAGATCGACTTTCACGCTTCCTTTTAAAATTTCAAGCATATGTGACGGCAAAAAGTCTCCATCAGGATCTAGTGCTTTTAGTTCCTGTTCTAGATTATCTTTACATGTTATATCCTTCACAGTTATTCGCAATGTTTTCCCTTCCCAAATCGCAAAGCTCAAGACAAATGGATGTCTGGAAAAGAGTTTTTTTTTTATACAAATAAACGAATTAAATTTCGGAAAAAAATTAAGATACTAGTAGATACAACAATTTTCAAAACACTTACTCGAATAGATAATCCTTTATTTTCTTTGGTATTCTCTTGAGTGGTTTGCCAGGAGTGGCCTTTGATAAAAGAGTTTGTAAAGACAAAATTTCTGCCTTCAATAAACATCTGTCACACTCCTTCTCAACTTCTGTAAGCTTGGACATTTTATCTTCTAAATATCGAGAAACTGATGCTTCCAGACATTTAGATATGGCTTCTTGAATGGATTTTTTGTTACAGTCTACGACTGTGAATGTGTATTGTCCAAAGGATTGAGATCCATATTTAGTCCCTGAATTCAAAATAACGATCTCACTACTCCATTTAGTATTCTGAAATTCTCTTATTTTCTGAAATAAAATGAAAAAAAAAATGTTCCTTGCACATGTGTTGGATAACAAGTTGTGACTATGATGTCTTTTTTATACATCCTATAGTATATAATTTAAAAAAAATACTTCATGCTTAGTCAGATAATACAGCAAGGGATATTATTCTGCATATACTGATTTTTTAAGCAAACTTTAAGCTGACAATTTAGAACGCCTGACATCAAACGACCTTGTATAATGTAGACATTTGTTAAACTATGACCCACCTAGCAGCGATGACCACGCCAGAAGTTATAAAATTTACATAGATTACTATTTATTACATTTGCAACAGCGAAATACTGTGATTTAGTGATACATGTATTCTCTTAAAGTGTACAAGGATACCAAAATGATATTCTGTCACAGTGTGAAAGGATATCAAAGTAAGTTTGTAATAATTTCTGGCCTGTAATAGATATAGTAACTAAACTATGTTGATAGAGACTAAAACTGCCAATTTCTTTTCAAATATATTGCTTAAATCCATATTACAATGTTTTCAATCTCACAACTGCTAAGCTATGATGTCTCAACTGCTCAACTATGGCATCACAACCTATGACACTGTCTTAAGAAAAGACAAAGGGAAAGGGAAAAGGCAAAGAGAAAATAAAATAAAATGTTATAAACAGAAAATTTTAAGTTTTGTAATTGGATATGTAGTTGCAAAGGGAAAATAAAAAAGATTTTATAAACAGAAAATTCAATGTTTTATAGTTGGATATGGAATTTATTTCACGAGTGCGACAGAATTTTTTGATATTTTCACGAGTGCGAACTACAAAACATTGAATATCCTCTATCTATCTAGTAATATATTTCTATGTTCTCTACATTTTTTTCAATACAAATCGAAATGTATAGACTCATTTAATGAAACTACTGCTTTAATATGAAAAGGAGCTCTGTAGATGTGGTAGGATGTGATTGAAAATATTCAAATAACATGGTAAGCGTTGTATAGAATTCAAATCATTCTGAGCGATTAAAATATTGTATACCCTTTTGATCTGTTCTAGGTTTTCTTCATGTCCTTGAAAATAAACCAGAACAGAATCAGGCCAAATAGACGTCTTGTCCTCCTGAAGTCTATTTGTTCCTAAATATTACAAAAGTTTTTATTTATTACATTACAATATTGATTATTGTTTATCAAGGGAACTCATATGAAATAAATTTCTATGGCAATGTACTAACCGATTTTGGGAGGCAATAATGTCTCATTTTCTTCAGATATATTTGATGGTACGTACAGAATCACTGCCGTCCTTTCATTCAAAAACTCTCCAAATGATAACTTGCACTTAGTTTCGATTTTTTCCAGTGTACGTTCGAAATGTGTGATCATTTTATGCATATATTTGATGCGAGGGAAATTCTCCAGGCTACATTTGAACAGTTTCGTTGATAATGCTGACCGTGCTTCTCTAACTAATGGGAAAACGAAAAAAAAAAATTCAATCAATTATAATTTCATGATGGTTTTAATATTCAGTATGTTATGATTATTACTGAGAGATAATAAAGTACATGTACTTGAGTAAACTATAACTATAGCTAAATATTTAAGGAACGTTTTTAAGTTTTGTATGAGTTATTGGTGTGTAAATTACGCAGACTTGTCATGTAGGCATATTTCATGAAACGCGCTAGCGCTTGCCTACGTGCAAGTTAGTGTGATATATACAATAATAATTTAAACTAAACTTAAAAACATTCCGTATATTTACATTTTACATGTTTAAAAGCACCAAAAATATACTCGATGTTTGAATTATTCGCTGCCCTATATCGTTACATTTTTATAAACGTCTCTGTAGCCTCATTGTGACGTCACTTTAGCGCGAGTTTCTTCGTGCATATTTCAACGCGTGAGTATACACGAAAATGGCATTCAAATCAATTTCACAGTTGGCTTAGTAGAAAAAACACAGCAAATGTAAATATTAAACCATGAGGAAATTTTTCAAACTCATATTTACATAAGAAATTCTAATTAATCGTTGTAAACGATAGCTTACCCTAATAAAGCTATTAATTAAGATATATCGATTAAAAATGGTATCAATATTTGATATTTTTACCTAAACAAACGACAGTAGATACAAAGCAGTTCTTTTTCATTCATATGTATTTAAAATATTTCTTACCTGTCAGTGAGAAACCCTTTATTGATTGATGATTTTTCAAGACACTGTGTATGTCAGACTATAAGAAGTATTATATGTATGTACAATATTTCATAAGTAATAATCACATTTGAATATTGATAATTTAAATGTATTTGGTGAGAGATAGAGTTAGAAAGAGTGCGAGAAAGAGAGGAGAGGAAGAATTAAATCAATTGAGAGATTACCAAGCAGTAAAAATGACTGTCTGGACCTCTCCATTTCTCCACAAATTTCTCCATTTCTGTAAAACAACATTTTAAACAATATACCATACCTAGATTTTCTCATTCTTCTAAAAATCTTTTTATATATCGCTTTTAGACATATAAAACATGGTAAAAGTAATCCCCCCACACATATATCATCCGTCTTCAGGTGTTAATACATTTGAACTGTTCAAATATATTAACACCTAAAGACGGATGATTAAACTCAGAAAGCGCTTGTGTTGAATGAAATTTGGAAGCTGCAATTTCTTCTTCTTTTATGATTATTTTTACTGTGTGACATCATCTTTTAACTACTTTTGAATTTTATACATATATATATATATATATATATATATATATATATATATATATATATATATATATATATATATATATATATATATATATATATATATATATATAGAAAGAAAGAAAGAACAAAGTAATTCACTTTTGTAAAGATACCCACTTCCGCCCCAACCCAGGGTTGAACTTTCGACCTACGGAATCTGTTTCCTAGCAGTACAGGAACAGCACGCTAGACCGCTCGACTATCTAGGCAAGTCAAATAACTTGCCTTCGATGCCCAGGAATTCTCCATTCTCAATGACCGTGTAGAGTAGATCAGCGCCGCGAGAATTCCATCGGCATCGAAGGCAAGTTTTTTGACTTGCCTAGATAACCGAGCGGTCTAGCGCGCTGATCCTGTACTGCTAGGAGACAGATTCCGTAGGTCGAAAGTTCAACCCCGGGCTGGGGCGAAAGTGGGTATCCTTATAAAAGTGTCTTTTATATATTAATATTTCTTCACCTAGGGCAGTTTTGTTAGTTTAAGAGTTGTTGTAAAATGTGCTTTATATATATTATATATATATATATATATATATATATATATATATATATATATATATATATATATATATATATATATATATATATATATATATATATATATATATATATATATATATCCAAATTTGAAACATTCACAGTGTCCAGTTTTTATAAAGATAAAATTAAAAAAAAAAAAGAAAGGCAATACAGGTTAGAACGTTAGCGCTTTCATTATTATCTTCAGACGTTTTACAAATACATAATAACGTTTTCTTGACTGTAATGTCTAACAAAGCTATTGATACTTTAAAAATCATTATCTATAATTGAATCTGACAGCTAGCTATAAAATGCTTGCAGTAGGTTCACACTTCTGAAACCAAACCCAACATGTGTTTATATTACTAATTCAGAGAACATGGGAAGGTTATACTCTGTGTGAAAGTTTTGTCAGAAATCAAATTAAATCAAACTGATAAGACTGGGTTTAAATTTTTGAATTAAATGTTTTTCTTTTTCTCTTCTTTCAATTATATTGTCTCTAAAAAGTTTATAAAAAGGAAATACTTTAAATAGTCCGTGTCCGCATATATCTATATGTTCGCTGAGTTTCATCTTGCGGTACTCGGGGACTTGAATGTGTTGTTTATGCACCCGGATTCTGGCTCTCAATGTGATCCCCGTTTCACCGATGTAGAATTGGTTACATCCTCCGCAAGTAATAACATATATTAAATTTTTGGACTCACATGTCATGTCCGAATTAATAAAAAAATCTTTTCCTCTGAAATTAAATGACGTTCCTTGTCTTAAAAAAAGGACATGTGCCACATCGTGGGTTTTTACACTTCGTTACGGATTTTGTAGATTTCCTTATTTTGGAAGGACAGAACATTCTTCTGAGGTTTTTTGGCGACCTTTTGCTGTTTATAAATTTAAATTTTGATTAAACACTTGACATTTCTTCATCTGTTTTGAGGATATCATTCAGATTTTGAACGATAGGAGTAATATTTTGGTTGTTAGGGTTGTAAGTTGTGACTAGTGGTAATATTTTAATTTCCTCTACATCCATAGCTGTTGGGTTAATTAATTCTTGCCTGTCTAGTTCCTTTGCTTTCTTGATGCCGTCGTTAATTAAGTTTAAAGTATAATGTTGGTATGTGAGATATATTTTCAATTCCTCCAGACGTTGATTTCTGGTTTCTTCCTCACTGACTATTGTGCATATTCTACGGGCTAGGTTGTATGGGATTGCTCTATTAATGTGTCGTGGGTGGGAAGAACCAAAATGCAAATACTGATGAGTGTCAGTATTTTTATAAAATATATCTGTAGAAATTTTGTTGTTTTCCTTATAGATTAACACATCTTAAAATGGTAGTTGAGTGGAACTTTTTTCCATTGTAAATTTAATATCTGGGTCTAATTCATTCTAGATATCATTGAAAATGCTCAAATCTGAATCATCTTTTTTCCATATAATAAAACAATCATCTAGATATCTTTTCCAGTTTTTCTTAAGATATTCACCAAATTCTTCATCAAATTGTTCACTGGCTTTTTCATAAAGTGTTTCTTCTAGATATCCAGGGGTGAGAGTTGCATATGTAGCGGCCACTTTGGTACCCATAGCTGTGCCTTTCACTTGATGAAAATATTTTTCATTGAAAGTAAACACATTATTCTTTAAATCTAATTCTGTAGCTTCTAATAAAAACTCCTTTGTAAATCGGTTGTTAATTTCATTTCTGTAATTTTCAATCCAGAAATTTAAAGCTTTGATTCCCAAGGTACTACATCTAAAGTAACGAGTTTTGTGTCATAATCGACTTGGTTAGGTAGATGTCGTAAAAAATCTAAATCGTCTCGGGCAAAACTTTTAACGTGTTGGCAGAAAGGTTTCAACACTATATCTAGTAGATTGCTGAGACTTGGGTAGGTGCTGCAGGTCCTCCAACAATTGGTCGGAATGTTAAATCCTGTGGATTTTTACAAACAATGTATTCCGTGTTTTGTTTTTGAATAGCTTCTTTGATTAATTTTGATTTGTGAATATTAGGTAGTCCATACAAACAACTTTCCTTATAGTCAAAGTCAGTTACAAAATCTTCCTCATTCTCTGTTAATGCTGAGGGGTGTTTAAATAACAATTTCTTAATTTTTTGCATGGTTTTTTTATCCTGGTTTTCAGTAACTTCTGTGTAGAATTCTGTATTGGAAAGCATCTGTATTATCTTTGTTTCATAAAAGTCTGCGTCCATGATAACCACGGCTCCACCTTTATCAGCTTCTTTAATGATGATAGTTTCATCGCTTGCTAATGATCTTAAAGCTTTCTCCTCTCTTTTCGACAAGTTCTTTCTTACTGATTTTTTATTTGTTGTATCCAGTGGTAGACTTTGAGGAGTTTCACAAACAGTGTCTAATATATTATTTCGTCCTTTTTTGGGGATTGAAATTAGACTTATCTCTAACAATATCCTTCTGTTCATTTGAATCCGATTCATCACTCTCTGCTTTGTTCAAGTATTCTGCTAGTCGTAATCTACGTGTGTATTCTTTAATGTCTTTTTTTTAATTCTTGCTTATTACTATTCGGAGTTGGTGTATATTTCAATATGTCAATCCTTTAGACAGAAGTTTTTTTTCACATTCATTTAATTGCTTACTGGACAAGTTAATTACTTTTGGTTCCACGCGTTTTTCATCGGTTGATGATGTTTGAATCTCTGTCCGCTGTTCGGTTTGCCTACGTATGCAACTCTCACCCTTGGATATCTAGAAGAAACACTTTATGAAAAAGCCAGTGAACAATTTGATGAAGAATTTGGCGAATATCTTAAGAAAAACTGGAAAAGATATCTAGATGATTGTTTTATTATATGGAAAAAAGATGATTCAGATTTGAGCATTTTAAATGATATCTTGAATGAATGAGACCCAGATATTAAATCTAAAATGGAAAAAAGTTCCACTCAACTACCATTTTTAGATGTGTTAATCTGTAAGGAAAACAACAAAATTTCTACAGATATATTTTATAAAAATACTGACACTCATCAGTATTTGCATTTTGGTTCTTCCCACCCACGACACATTAATAGAGCAATCCCATACAACCTAGAATATGCACAATAGTCAGTGAGGAAGAAACCAGAAATCAACGTCTGGAGGAATTGAAAATATATCTCACATACCAACATTATACTTTAAACTTAATTAACGACGGCAACAAGAAAGCAAAGGAACTAGACAGGCAAGAATTAATTAACCCAACTGCTAAGGATGTAGAGGAAATTAAAATATTACCACTAGTCACAACTTACAACCCTAACAACCAAAATATTACTCCTATCGTTCAAAATCTGAATGATATCCTCAAAACAGATGAAGAAATGTCACGTGTTTAATCAAAATTTAAATTTATAAACATCAAAAGGCAGCCAAAAAACCTCAGAAGAATGTTCTGTCCTTCCAAAATAAGGAAATCTACAAAATCCGTGACGAAGTGTAAAAGCCCGCGATGTGGCACATGTCCTTTTTTAAGACAAGGAACGTCATTTAATTTCAGAGGAAAAGATTTTTTTTATTAATTCGGACATGACATGTGAGTCCAAAAATTTAATATATGTTATTACTTGCGGAGGATGTAACCAATTCTACATCGGTGAAACGGGGACCACATTGAGAGCCAGAATCCGGGTGCATAAACAACACATTCAAGTTCCCGAGTACCGCAAGATGAAACTCAGCGAACATATAGATATATGCGGACACGGACTATTTAAAGTATTTCCTTTTTATAAACTTTTTAGAGACAATATAATTAAAAGAAGAGGGAAAAAAAACCCACATTACATTCAAAAATTTAAACCCAGTCTTAACAGTTTGATTTAATTTGATTTCTGACAAAACTTTCACACAGAGTATAACCTTCCCATGTTCTCAATTAGTAATATAAACATATGTTGGAATTGGTTTCAGAAGTGTGAACCTACTGCAAGCATTTTATAGCTAGCTGTCAGATTCAATTATAGATAATGATTTTTAAAGTAAACGTTATTATGTATTTGTAAAACGTCTGAAGATCATAATGAAAGCGCTAACGTTTTAACCTGTGTTGCCCTTCTTTTATATATATATATATATATATATATATATATATATATAAATAAAATTCAGTGATTCATTTTGGTGTGGGTCCTGCGTAAATTATGCACAAATTTTGCCCAGGACGCATTATTTCAATAAATGTGCATCCCAATGGACGCAATGAATTTATAGGGGGACATGTTTTATTTTAAATTATTTCGGTATAATCTGATTCAAAACTTGACCGATTGCATCATATCCACGTGCTAAGCGATATGCATGAACGATTTTAACAGGTATAAGGTTGCCAACAACATGTCAGATTTCACAACTGCAGTTAAAAGCAATTATCAAAAAAAAAAAAAAAATTGAGAGTTAAATAGCATAGTTCGATTATCACTGATTGTGTCTATACCGTGGAACGTTTCTGAAGCGAATACTATACTAGTTGTATTTAAGCTGTAACCTGTACCATTGTTTTTTTTCTTTTCGTTTTTTCCTCACAAGCTAAGAAGAATAAAATTTAATCATTTTTATTTCTGACTATTTGTCATTTCTTCTTAAACTTTTTTAACTTCGTTCTTCTGTGCATTTTATGAATTATACAACATGTACAATGTGTGAGATCGTATGTACGATTTAAAAAGGAACCAAAGTGCACAGTTGACAATATATTATTTTTATGACACAAAATCATGTACTCTTACTTGGACAATTGATAGTAAAAGTATAATTCACTCACAGCTACAATAAAACATTTTGCACTTTCGTGCAATACCCTTTTCATTTCACAAGATTTCCTCTGTAACATCTAATATACGGTACCCTTGGATTTGGACGCATTGATTTTGGAACGGGACTCATTGTTGTCATTAAGAGGGAATGATAACCATTTTCAAAATGAATCACTGATATATATATATATATATATATATATATATATATATATATATATATATATATATATATATATATATATATATATATATATATATATATATATATATATATATATTAAAACTAAAGAAGCTATTGGTGTAGGTAGTAATACAGAGTGCATCTATGACTTTTAATATTGATTTCATATTTTAATTATTGATTGTTATTGTGTAAACACGTATCATTTATAGTGTCAAGTCTATTTATTTTGGCGCTTTCTTCGGACATTTTTTGCGCCAACTTTTGACGTTGTCTTTTAACTATGACGTCATAATAACGACGTTATTATGTCAGGTTGCTATTGTTAACGTCAAGTTATTATGACGTCACAATAAACGTTACCATGAGTATATTGTAAAACATCATGAAGAAGAATTGAAAGCGCTTATGTTTTACTCGTTCTATGTGTTTTTATATGTTTGAATATTTTTTCATGTCTATCATCGACCACTGTGATTTCTCTCTCTCTCTCTCTCTCTCTCTCTCTCTCTCTCTCTCTCTCTCTATATATATATATATATATATATATATGTATGTATGTATGTATGTAAGTATGTATTAGGATTTAATGTTATTTATTAAATCGGTTTATCTGAGTGTTTGTTTCGTTCTAATTATCTCCCTTGATCATGTCACGTGATTTAGACATCAAGGAGCAGCCGACGGATGGTAGTCTGAAACAGTAAGCCGATCGTGAGAAAACTGCTGATATTCTTAGGTTTATGTAATCTTCTCTGTTAAGGTTTATGTAATCTTCTCTGTTAACTTTGTTGCTTAATTAATGTACATAAAACGTTGTACCAAGTAGGTAATGTATGTTAAAGTTTTCAGGCAGCATGGTTTAGGATTATACCAGATTGGGGAGACGCTCTCACCCGTGTGTAATAGCCATGTTCGTCAAGCTTTGTTACAATCTCATGTCATTCGTAAATCAAAGCTAAATTTCATATAAATTTATTAAATAATTATGTTTCGCCTCCAGTTTATACGCTAGGTACTGTAGACACATAGACTTGTTCTAGTAAAATTGCGTTTGCAGGCTGCCCCCTCCTCCTTTTAATAAAAAAAATATATATTATATTAAAATAAATTTCAAAGGAAACAAGAATAGTTGCATAGCTTTAAGGAGTGGGGAAAGATATATAGACATTTCGTAATATTCTAACCATTCCTCTCCGGGGTCTTCACATGCTCGGGCACGCGTCAACATTGTTTATTTGAACTGTTATAACAGCATTGCAATTAATGGTAGTTTCAGCAGACCAGCTTGTGAAGACAGAGGGCATATTTAGATACAGTGGTGGTGTGACAGCCAGAAAAGAAAGGTAGACTTAGGTAGTGGGGTACATATTGACAAGTATAATTACACATATACATACTGTCATTTACAGGTAAGTATAAATGCTACATGAGAGTGAAGTCTGTAACAAACAAACTCTGCTT
This sequence comes from Saccostrea echinata, assembly GCF_033153115.1. Classification (NCBI taxonomy): domain Eukaryota; kingdom Metazoa; phylum Mollusca; class Bivalvia; order Ostreida; family Ostreidae; genus Saccostrea; species Saccostrea echinata. The sequence goes on along the minus strand of NW_026889776.1, from coordinate 9,396,155 downwards.
AAAAAAAACAAAAACATTCTTCAGAATACAGATATTGTTGAAAAGTGCAAATGTACAAGTTTATATAATTTGCAGAATACAGATATTGTTGAAAAGTGCAAATGCACAAGTTACAATTTAAGCGAATTTTATCAGAATTTGGTTAAATTTCTTAGAGAATTTTAATGGTTATTGTTACTTTCAGGAGTTAGATTGGTACACTATTGTAGATTTGCTTTTGTATACTGACAGTGTTGGGGTGCAGAATTAGGTTGTGGTGCAGTGTTAGGAGCTCATTGGGCTTATGTAAAGTGGCCGGCAAGTTGGGCAGAGACCCCAGTAATGGGTGATCTTACTTGCTTAGAGTTGATACCTATTTGCATGGCTGTTTATATCTGGGGTGATATTTTAATAAACAAGAGAATTATTTTCTTTACTGACAACAAGGGCCTGGTATTTGTATTGAACAAAAAGTCTTCAAAATCGAAAAGAGTCATTGTGTTACTGAGGTCTCTAGTTTTGAACAGTATGTTAAATAACATTCTTTAAGACGCAGCATATTTATGGTAAAGAAAATTCTGTAGCAGATGCTCTTTCCTGACAGCAGTTCACTCGGTTCCGGCGGGAGCATCCACAAGCAGACGAGGCCCCGAGTCCTATTCCAGACGTTTTTCGGAAAATTCTATTGAATGTGAATCTGCAAGATTGTTAAATTCATCCTTAGCCTTGAATACTTGCAAGTTTTATGAGTCAGACTTGAGGGAACTTACACTTTTTGCAGTATTTAGAAAATTGGGTCATCTTGACCTCCAAAGTTTAGCTGTTTAGTTCAGTTTCACACTCATCATTGAAAGGGTGTGCTTACAAGACTGTTAAGACATATCTAGCAGGTATATCTTTTCACTGCAAGATTCTAGGCATGGACGATACCACAAAATCCTTTATAGTTGACAAGCTTTTAGAAGGGTTGGGTAGAACTAGCGCAACTCAGGATTTTAGAAAGCCAGTAACAATAGGTTTCTTAAATAAGCTTATTGGTGTTCTTGGGCAGGTGTGCTCATCCAAATTTGAAGAAATTTTATTCACTGCAATTTTTGTAACAGCTTTCTTTGGTTTTTTAGAGTCAATGAGTTAGTTGCTAACAGTCATTCAGATATCGGTCATGCATTAAGCTCTGTAGATGTTTGTATAACGGGTAAAGGAATAGAGGTTTTGTTGAAACATTCAAAAACTGATCAGGAGGATAAGGGAACTTTGATAATGTTGCCTAGGGTTAAAGAAGGGCTTTGCCCAGTTAAAGCGGTCTCTGATTACATGAGATTAAGACCGCAATGTAAAGGTTCATTTTTTGTGCATGTTGATGGTGTACTGGTAACTAGCTATCAGTTTAATGCTGTTTTAAAAATGGGACTTTAGGCTGCAAAAGTAGTTGAGAATAGTTTTAAAGCACATTCTTTTAGGATTGGAGCAGCAACAACAGCATGTCTAGTTGGTCTTTCAGAAGATGAAATCAAGAAGTTAGATCGTTGGAAATCAGCATCAGTTAAATCTTACATTAGAGTGCCTACTTCAAAATTGGTCAGTAGCTCATAGGGTTGATGCAACCAGAAGTGTAATGTAACCATTAGGCTGAGTGCAAAGTCTTCTTTTTTTAATGTGTTGTTTGGATTGTTTGTAGTTAATGTAGATATGTTTAGATTATACTATAACAAGATAAGTGTAGATATGTTAAAACAATTCTCTAACAATACTCAGTATACATTTATAGATGATGTACATGTAGGTACTGTTTCGGTTTGGATAGTAGGATCATCTATCGTTAAAAGAGCATTTATTGAGGCAAGATCTAGTGAAGAGGGTGCAAATTTAGGGTTAGGGAGGATAAATGTAACTATTTGGTGGCAAGGATAAGGAGGTATGCGTTGGCATCAATTGCTGGGAAAATTGAAAGTCTTAAAAAAATTGGAGGATACTCCTAATTATTTAATTATTCATTGCGGTGGTAATGATGTAGGGTGCAGACTTTCAACAGAGTTGGGGCAACATATGGTAGGGACAATAAGAAAAATTCAGGACATGTTTCCTACAACTGTTATTATTTGGTCACAAAGGACTATATTCTGTAGTGGCCAGTATCTGCCCCCAAAATAAAACTTTGATGGAGAAATCTTTAATTATGCTCTAAACCAGGTGGATATTTGCAGACTTCAAAGCATTAAATATTTTTATCAACTATGACATCATTAGTTAGAAATGACGTCAATAAAATGACGTTAATTCCAAATTGCAATGATTTTGAGAGAAAATAGCGTATTTTACGTCGGTTTTTTGATTGGAAATTATCGAGCGCAGGTCTGCTCAGACTAGATCTTTTGAAATAATGTGTAGATTGATAATATCAATGAAATATGTGAATATGGTACCTGAGCAAGCTTGCGCTCTGTAAATACTACAGCCAAAATTGAACAAACTCTGTGCATTTTGGCCTCTATTTTTAAAAATAACGGAAATCCAAATAGTTTGTGACGTCACAGAGACAAGAAAAGCCAACTAATTTTTCCAATTTCATAATATATTGTCTTAATTTGGATTATTTTATACAATATATGCACTTTTTCTCATTTCAAGAGATTTTGAAAATTTGACTATTATGGGGGCAGGAATACGCCCTTACCGTATATAGTTCTTTTGCCCAGATTAGTATGGCGGGGTGAAAAGAAGCATGAGGCTTTAGAGCCTATTAGGCGTCGGGTGAACAGTGAGATTGGCACTTTGGTGAAATCTATTAACGGGCATTACATCAGATATCCTGAGATATCGGATGGTGACTCATCACTTTTCTTACCTGATGGTATCCACCTTAACAAAATGGGCAATAAAATTTTTCTACATCATATTCAGCAAGCTATTTACTACTTTGTTACAATTAAAGTCTTTGTTCATCCACCAGTTGGAGAATGGGGTCCATGGCTGCTTCCGTCAGAGTATGTAGTTTGAGCAAATTCTGTTCATTAATGTGCAAATGAATTGGTTAACAAATTAGGTTGTCATTTGGATCTGCGATATCAATTCTAATGTGTAGTTGGCACACGTTGTGCATATTTTGTTTGGTTACAGAAAGATTCCTCTGCTATAGCTTATTAAATAATATGTATATTTACAGATAATGGATTCTGTTAAGTTATTGAAGTATTTTGCAGACATCTGATTCTGCCTTCCTAACGTCGAGGGTTCCAGTCCATTGTGTGAGGTGGAGACAAGTCCTTCGGATGAGGTCGTATAAACCGAGGTCTCGCGTCACAGTAAGGGCTGACAAGAAAAAGATCCCTCAGACCGTAAGTGCTAGTACAGGTCTCAAGTTGCAACCCTCCACCGGCAAGTGGTGGCGTTTTGATATGAGTGAAAAATTCTCGAAGGGACATTAAACAAACAAACAAAACAAACTGTTCATTATCTACACCTTTAACATTATATTATAAGGATTGTTAATGGGTTAATCAATCTTATAGACAGCTCGGCTTTCGGCTATATGAATATGGATTTTCTATTCTCTTCGGATCATTAATCAGAGCAAGAATATAGGGATTCAAAAGTGTTTAAACACGATATTGCTATGTCCTATTATTAATTTATTTATTTTGGACTTCATGGATTTAAAAGACAAGAGTTTTTCTCCTCGATTGATAAGACACACAGTGAGGATATGTAGGAAACTGATGAAGATTAGAGGAACATAAAATCCTTATATTTTTATCTATAGAATAATGAATAAACTCTCCAAGATTGTTGACATTTGTTAATCTACATAAAAATCTCGAGTGCGGTAAAACAAAAAATATTTTGTAGACCAATGATGTTTTCTTTTGGGATTCTACTAAAAATATTGACTGAAATGCTACTTATTTTGAAGATCAATAAAAAAAAAATTGAAAATATGAACGTTTTATCTACAACCTTGTGGACCACATGGTACGTGAGCGATAAAAATGAAAATGAGATAGGCATATCAATAACAACTATTAACATTATGGTGTAACTAATTATCTCTTTAGCTGCAGCGTATATGTATTTACTGATATTAAAGGGGTTAGTGTGCAATAATCTGTGATTAATAAAACTGTATGTTTAAAGAATTTTAATGTGCACGTTAAAGTATTTATATTCATTTGTAATGAAATATTGTAGGCAGATTATCAGAAACAGAGGCCCATGAGCCACGACTCTCGTTTAAGTCAGCTCACTCCTTCTGTTCTTCAGTAGATTTTAAAAAGATTTCCCCCTCTATACCTTCCCATGAAAAACGTTGCTCCCATTTTTTAGTGCAACCCTATTCCAAAGGGGTCAAGACTTAGCTAAACTTGAATATATATTGTCCTTGAAAAAATAATTTCCTTTTAATTGCGTATAAAACTTTGATCCTACTCCTAAAGGCCGTTATTTAAAAAAAATGAAATAAAAAAAAATCTGCACTACCTGAGCTTATATTTCATGGGTTTGTGACAACATATGCAGAAATAGCTAGAAAACTGCAATTTGCTTGTTTAATAGGTTATTCCATAATCGCTGCTTGTTGAAATATAATACATTTTGGCAAATAATTAACTGAATATGAACAACTGATTATTAATATTTATAGGTTATGAATCTTAAAAGTTATTTATTTTCTCACCTTTTACAATTAATTCACAACCGCAGAGTTTCGATTCATTTTTGGGGGGTAAATCAACACTTGTCAATTAATTTTGAAGATAATTTGCTTAAAGCATAAAAATATTTTGAATTTTTTGGAACTATAATAAAATACATTGACATGCTATATTTTATTGGCTAAATCAGAATTAATTTATAATGTCTTTTAATAGGTACGAGAAAAAATTTATGAGGATACATCGCAAGTTTCAATTATGATAGATGTCATTTCGTTTAAAATTATTCTGTGCGACTGTATCTTACAAAAAAGATTCAAACTTGATAGGAAGTCGACACCTTGTAGATTGTTTTACAATTGTAACTATCAGTCGACGCTCGATACACTTGCTGTAAATATGCTGGCTACTGTAAAAGTGGAATGCAAAATTGTGGTTTTTAATATCACAGTGACTATTGTCGCGTCAAAGAATCTTCCACGAACATGATATTGATTAGATAGTAAGTATAATAGTTATAATGACGATTGAAATTTAAAATCATTTAAAAGCCTCAAAGATAATCAAACAACTTAAAGTTTTTCTTATGCACTGAATATATTTGTTATAATTATTGTCCATATATTTCTTCATTTTTAATGGATATTTGCGACTATTTGATAATGAGAAATTCAATGACCGTGAAATTGAAACGACCGTGAAATGTACCAACATAGAAAATCATAAACTCTGCACAAGTAGAATTAGTGACATTTACAATATTACGTTGTAAAGGATATCTATAAATTAATTTAATATTTAAAAGTCAAACTTTTAAATTGTTAAAAATATATCTGCTTGTACATGTTCGAAGAACAATTGGTTTGGCTTACCTCAGTACATCTAGGGTGACAGTTAATTAATGTTTGGAAATTGTCGATACTTGTCGACCTGAAAAATCCTGACACCATTTCAAAAAATTATACCTTTATATACGAAACATTTATCTAATAAAGATAAAGCTCATGTGTAAAATAACAAACGAAACGTGTATTGATAATGATGAAGATTAAATAATGTGCTAGCTGCAATTCATATATCGGTATTATCAACGTAAAATTCTCCTCAATAGTATTAGTGAACAACCATGCAAACTGAGAGTGAAAAATCATCATTAATAAAGTGTACAACATTGACTTGTGGCCAGAGAAACCTTTTGGCAATGTGGGCCAATGTGCCAAGGAGTGTACCCTTCCTCTCGAATGCCAGTCCTTAACATTTTAAATTAACTCAAGAAACCGGTCTGTCGGGTATTTATATGACTTCTCTTCCTATCCTTCATCTTGGTTTAGTTTAATCATAGTTTTCATAGTTGTATAAAGCTATTTCATTGGTTGAAGAAATTAAGTTACTTTTCACTAGCTTTGAGATCACATCCTTATCTATAGCGCATTTTCGGCTTGACAATCAATGCCAATTGTACATGAGCAAGCATAAAAATATATTACAGTGTATTTGACCCAAGTCCCAGTTTAGATTGTTCGTCTCAGCAGAGCGGAATGCAGAATATAATACATGAGAATATAGAAGTCGTCTACTTTGCGCAGTGGTGAGATTTTTTTCCCTTTTTTTCTGGAGTGGCTAAGTAAAGAATCCAGTGTAACAGTAGTTGTTGCCCTCACTGCTGATGAATTCAAAAATATTGTTAGGGATTCAGTTCATTTCTTAATTAAACAAGATGTGTTTGTAAAACACTGATGCCCCCGTATGGCAACTTATAGCGAAGGTTAAACTTTCTCAAATGCAAATCAAATATGTTGGTACCCAAAGTAAGGTCTTGTCTCGAAGAATATACCTGTGAAATATGACAGCCCTATAGCTAGCAGCAACCATTGAAAAGATATGGAAAAGGTTAAAGTTTTTCAAAAGTGAGTCAAACATAAGGTCATGGTCAAATGGTCGAAATTAATGGTGCCCAAGGAAAGGCCTCCTCACAAGAAATACACATATAAAGTATAAAAGCCCTAGTGCCAACTGTTCAAACGTTATGGACAAGGTTAAAGTTTTCCAAAAGAACATCAAACTCCAAGATCGAAATCAAAAGGTCAAAGTTGTTGGTATTCAAAGGAAGGTCTTGTCACAAGGATTACATATGTGAAGTATGAAAGCCCTACTACCATCTGTTCAGAAGTTATTGCCAAGGTTAATGTTAGGTAAAAGTTTGCAAAACTGGGTCAAACTCCAAGGTCATGGTCAAAAGGTCAAACATGATGGTACTCAAAGAAAGGTCTTGTCACAAGGAATATACTTGTGAAATATGAAAGCCATAGCTCCAACCAATCAAAACTTATGGGCAAGGTTAAAGTTTTTGCGGACAAACAGACAGACAGACAGACGGACGGACAGGGTAAATACTATATGCCACCGAATCTTCGATTACGGGGGCATAAAAATTAGACAACCGCCTAACTGAATTTTTAATCTATTTTTTTTTTCCTTTTATAAATTGAGTACTTAGATGGTCACGTCTTTATGAATGCGTTAAATGTACATTTGTACTCATACGCGGTAATTTGGCTCTCTGACCACATCGTAGATGAAGTTATCCTATTGCAATTAATTCATATCAAAAATAACCTTCATATGTAAATTGTAGTTTTGCTAGAATTTTTGTATGTTTTACAAGAAATAAAGATGTGAAGGTCTAAAACTCGTTAATATATCTTTTTAAACTAGGCCACCAAAAGCGGCACCTGTGTAGTGCAGAGGTACATGTATCTGTCCTGACAACACCAACAACAGCTACACCACCACTTTATTATGCTTGTACAGCGCCTTAGAGTTTAATATATAGGGCGCTCTATAAATGTTAAATAATAATAATAAATAATAATAATTTATCATGATGATAGATGAATATGCAGAAGATGTGAGACACCTTTGATAATGCAAAGAAATGGATTGTGTCTCTTTCGAGAAATTATTTATGCCCGATTCAGCAATGTTATCATGAGATTTTATGTCAGGAACTGAGATTACAAGAGTTTCTGTGAAACGAAAAAAAAAAATCGAACCCTTAACAAAATATGTTAAATTTTCTGTGTATATTATTAAATCCATTTTTCTATCAACAATGAATATAGGAATGCAATGAGGGGAGTGTTATACAATGTACATGTACACAATTACAGAGAAACCCTTTGGTATTAATTAATATTAAAAATAGCGTAGAGAAAATTAAAACATATACCATTCATAATAAATAATTCCAAAAAAAAAAGAGGGAAAGGACTTTTTTCAATTAAGAGGATTATTTTATTTTCTTAAAAATTTGTTTAATGTTTGTTTATTTTTTCCTTGCTGTATTCAGGCCCAAAGAACGTGGGGGGGGGAGGGGGGGAGTGGGGGACCCCCCCCACCCAATTTTTCTGAGTAAAGTTTTTTGCTATAGTAAATTTTCCTTTAGATGCTGATTGGCCCCCAATTTTTATATTGTAAGGTCGAGCACTGGCAAGTTCCAGGATTTAGATGCTGATTGGCCCCCAATTTTTATATTGTAAGGTCGAGCACTGGCAAGTTCCAGGATTTGGATAGTAAATTAGTTTTTTTTTGGCTTGTCAGATTATTTTGGGAAATTGCCCCCCCCCCCCCACTTTTGAAACCGTTGCTACGGGACTGGTGTTATATATTTTAAAATGTCTTTTTTTTTTCCCCATAAATGTTGGCTTAAAGAACTTTTTTTTCTTTTCTATTCATGATTTTTTTGACAATTTACAGCTAAAAATATATTATCTTAATATCACTTTTGAAATGTACATACATGTAGTAAATTACATATTTTTTGGCATATATTGTTGCCAGCAACAATATCTGTTTTGAGTATACCCGAGTAAGTACCCGATAGAGACAGTATGTGCCTTTAAAGTCAGTATATTTTGTTGAAGATCATTTAACAAATATAAACAAATAAATTTTTCAAAAAAAAAAAAAAAAAAAAAAAAAAAAAAAAAAAAAAAAAAAGAAGAAGAAGAAGAAGAAGAAAAAGAAAAAAAAAAGAAAAGAAAGAAATAGTTATAATCTGAATCTTTTTCTCTCTTCTATATTCTGATTAACAAGTATAAAATTGGTTTTATCTGATCCATTACCAAGCTACCAGAAATTTCAGATTATCAATACGCGACGCTAAATCTGGATAGCATACATGTACTATTTTATCTACCTAACAACTATCTTTAATACATAAAGAGAATACAATTTCAAAATTGCATAAGAGTTTTTGCTACATTCAAATTCAGAACATTTCTACAAACACTTAATTTTACATTCGATAAATGTACATGTAAATAAAAATTACATCAAATGAAATATTTGTACATATAAAATATCTGTCAGTGTATCAAACAAAAATTAATAATGTTTAAGCATCAGAAGCCATAGTCAAAAACTCAGTAATGTTGGAGGTCAATCGGAAAAAAAAATACGACTAAGATTAAAATTTGACAACTAATAAAGATAAATATTTTTCGAACGGATTATTAGCAATGCAGTCTAATGTAATATAATTATAAGACCATTAGACCTACGTGTATTTATTTTAGATATTTAGAAAAATTGCACAATTTTTGTCTTAATCGTTAGTTATTTTATGAAAAGAACCACTGATTTTGAATAAAGTATATAAAAGCTGCAGTGAGGATTCGTATTTGTCACAAACCATGGCCCAGGATTTGGGGCAAAATTATTCGAGATATGATAAATAAATAAATAAATAAATATAATGAATTAAAATAAATATTAAATGTATTTTCTTTGCATGTAGGAAATAACCTACTACACAATATTCTTCAACTTAACCATCTGACTATCATTGACACTCATCTTTTGTTATATGGAAATGAATCTCTACATATTGACGTCAATAACAAGTGTTTGTTGTGTGCAAAATATATTCGAGATTCAGGTAGATTCTTACTTAAAGTACATGTCTTTGAATTTATCTGATATTAAACATATAATTTATATGTTTGTATATTTAACATTCGAAACTCTGGTATATTTCAAAATCATAACAAGCCCGTAGCAACTGTTTCAAAACTGGAGGAGGGGGGCAACCTCCAAAAAAAAATCTGACACGCCAAATAAAACAAAACAAAATATCTTAAATGGGATGTCCAAAACGGGGGGGGGGGGGGGGGCAGCTTCCCAAAATAATCTGACAAATAATCTGACAAGCAATAAATAAATAGATAAAATGTCCAAATCCTGGAATTATATAATATGTACAAATTAAATCAAGGAAAAAAGGATATTGAGTTTTTATCGCTTGGGTTTTCTTCTCAAGGAATAGCTTTTGCATGAGAATATTCCGCTGGAAAGTTTTGTTTGTCCTAATTCTGTTCCTATTATTCAGAAGCTCTTTACCATAAATAGTTCACATTTTGAATTTAAATTTTATACACTCGAATCTTTAGGCATTTCCCCTTGTTCTTTCTATTCTGTGATCCTTGTCTATTCTATTATAATTATATGCTATGGTCGATATCGATATCGAGAAAAAGTATTTCACTGGACAAGAATGCATCGAGCAAATAAACAAGAGGCCAAAGGGCCTTAACGGTCACCTGAGTATAAAACAACACTGTAAAGGATCCATAGAAGTATAAAACAAAATTAACTGATAGACGAAGCAATGTTGCCCAAGAATTTCAAAAATCTGGTAAAAATACCCTTGCTTATTGTAGCGTGCGAGACCCGAGTGATCTCCTTGGGATCATACTTGGTTTGCCCAAGCCTTAAATGGGTGATAATGAATGCAAAGTATACAAATACAATGAGCACTTGCCTAGTGTGTAAGGTATTCAATATATGTCACTTGCCTAGTGCTACAATTCAGTACAGAAAGACTTGGCTATATAATGTTGCTATTTGCCACTTGTCATTGATTACAACAAGTCACCCTGGCTCTTTTTTTATTCTTTGTTCACTTTGATAAAGTATAAAACAACAGGAGCAGAGGAGAAGATTTTCAAAGAATTGATACATTTTCATTATATAACCATTAGAGCCCCGCCCTAACACCAGAACCCTTGACCCTGGGGTCATGAAATTCACAATTTTGCAAGATGAACTCTTCCTAATCATAACTATGTACTTAGTTCATTGGCTTAATACCCAGGAGCAGAGGAGAAGATTTTTAAAGAATTAATGCATTTTCACTATATAATCATTTGAGCCCTACCCTAACACCAGAATCCCTGACACTGGGGCCATGAAATTCACAATCTTTTGAAGAGGCACTCTTTCTTATCATAACTATGTTCTTAGTTCATAGGCTTAGTACCGAGGTGCAGAGAAGAAGATTTTTAAAGAATTAATGCATTTTCACTACATTAATGCCGCGCGAAATTGGATTTTAGAGACAGTTTACTTTTTGTTACGACTGACCTGTACTTGATATCCATTGGTCCTTGATTGATTTAGGTATTGCTCATTTAATTCTTTTGAATAAAATACATAGTTGATTTCCATATCTGGAATGTCTGGATCCACACCTGAGAGTGTTATTACGGTTAATGTCCTTCTACTCAGTTGCACATACAAAACCGTAATTTCTTAATTCATACAATTGTTACTGCAATGATTTTTAATGCACAGCAACTCAAGTGATCAAAGATAAAATAAATGAATGAACAAGTTTTAAAATAAAATAGCGGACTGACAAAAATATTTTTAGTATGTATATTTTAACTCAATCTGGATTGAAAATGATACATATATTGACTGATTTCAAGCAATACATGCTTTTCAAATTAAATAAAATACTCTTTGAATTTTTTAATTTAAAATTTTCAAAAGTTTAATTGTTGATACGGCATCTTGAAATAGAATTTCAGTAGAAATTCATAACCATTTTCTTACCAAATTATTTTTGAAAATTTAAAGAGTGGAGGTGGGTGTATGGTACGTGCGATCTTGAATAAAGATGTTTTGTTACTATTTTCCTCAGATAGAGCGGCTTCATTTTCATTTTTCAAAATATTTAACTTTTCATTTCCGACGTCTTGTAGTTTTCATTTCCGACCTTTTAAAGTTTTCATCTCCGTCATTGATCATAAGGTACTTCTCCGGAAATGAAAACAGAATTCAAGACTTTTCAAAAGCTATATATGGCGTATCTGAGCTAAAAAATAAAAAAACGAAATTGAGTGTAGATATACATAATAAATGTTATTAACTTCAAATCAAAATTTTCACCGATTTTGAACTCATGTTTCCATAGTTAAATTGACTTTAAATGTGTCTGTTATTTAAATGCGGAGTCGGTAAATAAATCGGTTATTATTTTAAATTTCTTATATCTTTGAAACGTGATTGATTTAAACTGTGTAATTTACAGGAGAGTCCTATCTTTATATAAAGTAATAAAACAAATAGTAAGATCATTTTAATTTCAGTTATTCTGAACTTATAAAAAATACGCCATATATGACTTCAAGAATAAACCATTGATATCATATTCAATATAAATTCGATGCATATAAATCAGTGGAGACTGAATTAGGTGAACAAACAATAAGTGTAATGTTATTCCCACCTACTTGGTTAACATTGAATGGCTGGAAAAGGTACCCTAAAAATTTCTGGATATGTTAAAAAAAAAACAAAAACAAAAACAAAAAACAAAAAAAACGTCGGAAATGACAACAAAAAATGTTGGAAATGAAAATAAATATTGTCGGGAATGCAATGCAAACTTGCAATGAAATGCAGCGGATAGGGAACACGTGTTTGTTAAAACAAAACTGTTGTGGTTATTTAGTACTCATGTTTTATCTGTTTATGTCTCAAGATATCCTGTAGTTAATAGAATTTGCAGTTGTGAACACAAAAAGCGAGAAGCTAATATATGGACTAGGGAGTATTCCTATTACTTAGTATATCTTTTTCAAGAGTGTTTTTGGCGAAAAGTTTCGAGGTATGTGAGAATTTTGATCCAGAAACAATCATAGATAATTTTTGATTTTGTGCGAGCGATTGATTTGTCAATAAAATAAATAGCATTATTTTGTAGTTTCTCACCTGATAGAATAGTAAGGTATTGATGTCGTATTGACATGACTGAGGTGTGCACATATCGCCGGTTTGTTTACACAAAGATGGTACATTAGATCATAGATTTAAATAATTATATATATGGCTCTAATTACATACTGTATATTAAATGATAGGATGTTCAAAACAAATCATATTTACGTGATTACATGTAACAGATGATCTTCGTACATTGTGGTTATTTATAGTTATCAGGGACCTATATATTAAGTATATCTATTAGTACATATAGGTCCCTGTAGTTAAATTTTCCTTAGATTTATTTTAAAAATTGCCAGCTAAGGTTTTATGAAGTTCAACGCGATTTCATACAAAAAAATAAATAAATAAATAAATAGACGTTTTATAACCTAGTCGGGAACTTTCATCAGTATGTAAACCAGTTTGATTTTTCAGTAATACTACTTATTATTCATCCAAAGTGATTAAAGTCTGTTAGCAGAATTATTGAACACACAATCGGAAACTCTGTGAAACACACTGTGTGTAGAAGAAACAGTCTGAGGCGATCCGAGCGTGTACATCAGCGAGAAAATGAAACAATATGTGTCACTGCCAATTTCAATTCAGTTTAATTTACTCTCACATTGCGTAAAACAAACAAAGAAAATACAACAACAATATTAAACAAAAACATGATGCAAGAGTGTACAGTTTACATTAACCTGGAAGGGTAACTCTCTTACTAACTATATTGATGAATTTACAAAGATTATTGATGACGGATACCCTTTTACATGACAATAAATTTGAAATCTTAAAAGCACTTGGTCGACAAATATATGCTGATGGTAAATACAATTTTCTGCAATCATTTAAAGCTGGACATGACATAATATAATGGTATTCGTCTCCAGTATCATTATTACATAAAGTACAGAGTCTTTGATTTGAAGGTATACTGCTCCATCGGCTTGTCTCAATTGGTAATTTATGATTATTTGTTCTAAATCTTACTAATGTAATTATAGTATTTATTGACACATTGGTGTTTAAATAGTTTCAAGTTGTAAAAGTACTATTAGTGAACAAATAATAAATTTTGCCTTTACTAGATGTATCACAATCTGAATTCCATTTTTGTTGAAATTGATCAGTGTTTGCTTAATTACATTCAACAGCCATTTTTCATTTTCAACAATTAACGTCATCCAGACATAATTCAAACCATATTCTTGTAAAATACTCCGTATACATTTATTCCATTTAAAGCTACAATTAACAGTGTTGTGCATTGACGAGCTGTATAAAAATTCTATAAAATATGACACAATTTTATCTCTTTACATTTCGACAGTTATACTCAGAATTTTGTCATTATCATGTTAATATTTACACTCAATGGATATCTACCAAGCTCACCATAAACCATATAATTTGGAGTAGATGTCTTAAGATGAAGTATAAGTTTACAAAATTTGAGTTGAAGTTTCTCAGTAATGTTCACACTTTCAAATCCCCATAAAGAAGGATAGGGATTACCATTTCATCAAACATATCAATTTGACAGTCGATAGACAAATTCAGTTCCTTGATTTTTTAATTATGGCGTACGTAACTCTGGTTGCTCTTTGCACAGTATATTTTCTCGTGCTGAAAAAGGAACCAGTTCTTGAGAAAACACTCTTAGATATTTATATTCTTTTACAATTTCAGTAACATTATTATTATAGGTAAATGCTACGTTGGAAGATTGTCTGTCCTTACCAAAATTATAATTTTCGTTTGATCAACATTTACATGTAATTTTCCTTTTTCACAATATTTTGGAAACAATTGAGTTGATATTGAAGATCATCCTTAGTTTCAGACATCAATACAGTATCATCTGCATAGAGCATAATCATACTTCTTAACTATACATCTAGCTTTTGTTCAATTTCTTCAGACAGGCTATTCAATCCAATAACATTTTCTTGAATTAAAAATTCTTCTAAATCATTAAGATACAGTGCAAAGAGAAGAGGAGACAAATATTCTCCCTGTCGAACTCCAGTTCGGCAGGGAAAGTATTCAGAAAAATTATTATTACAAAATATTCTAGATCTACAATCATTATACATATAAACAATACCTTTAAGGCATTTCCCTGTAAGGTGATGTTTAACAGGTGTCACAATGTTAAATTAATTCTTATTGTTAATAAATAACAATTTTTAGGCCTACTATATAATACTATATGAATAAACATCGGGCTCGGGGACATCGAAGTCCCCTGTCCCGGGGTCTGAAATTTTGAGGGTAGGGTACTACGGGTCAGTTACCACTTCTGTGAGAAAATGGTGATGGTACCGTCTCTAGTTTCCGAGATATAGCCCTCCAGTTTTTAGGCCTATTATATAATACTATATGAATAAACATCGGGCTTGCGTACACCGAAGTCCCCTGTCCCGAGGTCTGAAATTTTGAGGGTAGGGTACTATGGGTCAGTTACTACTTCTGTGAGAAAATGGTGATGGTACCCTATCTAGTTTCTGAGACATAGCCCTCCAGTTTTTAGACCGTAAAATTATGGTTAGCCATGAACATTGACCCAAACAAACTCCACTGTGACTTAATATCAGAAAGATTTTTTATTGAATCCTATATGCATGATTTATTTTAATACAAGAACATGTCTAAATATACTAATAATATTACAAAGGATGATTACAAATAAACTGATGGTTATAACAGAGGTATGCTTGAATATTGACAAAAATGAAACATAAAATTATATGTACAAACATAACATATTATTCAACATACTTAACTGTTTTTTTTTTAAGGAACATATGACTTTCATTCAATATGTATGTTTTTTTGTTTTTTTTTTGTTTGTTTTTTTTTTTTTTTTTTTTGTTTGTTTGTTTGTTTTTGTTGTTTTTTTTTTGTATATCATTGTAAGTAGAATGTTCAATCAACAGTCATTCAGAATCAGAATTTTCTGCGTTCTACAATCCTCTCAATAAATTCACTTATATATCTTGCCTTTTATGACATCAAAACTTTTCATCAAACAAAAATCTTAATTTATATATATAAACATATAATATAGAGAAAATTTGCTTATTCCATAGTCCATATTTTTACTTTTGATAAAAAAAATCATTCTTCAGACATGAATGATTTTCCTCAAACCAGGAATAAAAAATGGGAACCATTAAAGTTAAGTCTGATGCAGTCCAAATTCATGTCCAAGATATGTCCATTTAAAAACAAGAACTCTATGCTGGTTTCCCAAGAGAAATGTCACATAAAGATAGGGACTATATGCTGAATATATGTCCCCTACAGCCAAGAAAGCCATGCTGGGTCCATTCTACTCAGATTGTCCTATCATTCAAGTTCATTGAATAGCCGTTTTTAGTATAAATACAATGCTGTGTAAGGATGGGTCGTAAGAATTCCGGAAAATCTTTATAAATAAAGTACAACCGCACTTGCTCTGACTTTTACAAAGACTAAGCCGGTCACGTGATAGCTTCAAAATGGATGAACAACAAGAACACGACAGAGCGATATTGGGTAAGTTTAATGATGTTTTATGTAGTTTGTGTCGTATAAAAAGTTGTAAATTTTGAATAACCAGAATCTTTACTGATTTAGAATTTAAGATATCTTACTTAAATGATTTATAGTAAACAAGAAAGTACTTGATCGGACACCGATCGGATAGCGATTTATATAGGTCAGAGCCCTTTTTTGACGTTTGGTCGGTTAACCCGTCTAATAAATTATTTGAATTAGTTGGACGATAAAACCGTCCGTTAATGTTAAACTAATTTAAGGGCGGAAAAACCATCCTTACTTTGTTTGTATAGCTCATGCAACTGTGAAACAATGAAAACCATGTGAACACTGTAAAAACTGTTATGTGTTATGATGTGTCTAGAAACTTAAAACATTCCTGCGTTTAGGCCTATACATTTGTTTATCATTTACATGCTTTAAATTGATACATAATCATGATAATGCCTCAACTACGTTTTTCATCATGTTCACATTGGTTCATGCTCTTGACCTCTTACATGTCTTAGCCATCAAGGCCATGTTCATTATGTTAATGTCAGCATGCTTAGCAAAAAAAAAAAAAAAAAAAAAAAATCAATATGAATTATTAATAATATGCATGATATGTAAACAGTGTGACTGTTGGACCAAGTGCAGATTTTAACAAAACTCACTTCATCGTAACATTACCATGATTACACAGTTTAATCCACATAAGTCATGTACATATTTTACTATTTGTTAGATTTCATCGCTGAACATTAGCATGCTCAGTCTACATTATCAATGTCAGGTATTCCTCTTTTTGTCGGAAAGATTCAAAGAACCAAACAAAAACAAATCTGATATACATGAGTTGTTTTCAAAAACATGTAAAACTTAGATGTACTTATGTTTATCAAAAAAGATATTAATTCTCTAATCATTACTTAAAGAGAGTAATTCTTTGATGTATACATGTGATGTTTAGGCAATATACACCTATCCATTAAATTGGTAAGTCATATGTTAAATAAGTCATGTATTAAAAATTTAGCTTCATTCTACGTCATGTATCTTATTTGTTAAAAAAATATTATCTCTGGAAATACGTTAGAAAAAGTCTCTTGAATCAGGGACAGTGAAAGGCAATATACATCGAAAGCATTGAACACGTTGAACAAACTATTTGATGGTCAAATAACAAAACAGCAGCAAATGTTTGGATTTTTTATACCATGTATGTGCATGATATGTGCTACCATTAAGCCTCGCTTCATTATGTTCATGTGGCGGACGTCACCAGATCAGTATCATACTCAGATACATAGGATATTCTGGTTACCAGGCAGTCAGATTACCATTATTAAAACACAAATGATATATGTGTTGATGTGATTGACAGCATGTATAAGAAACCTAAAATATCAGCTTGATGCATGGTTAGCTTCATTTATCATGTTTATACATATGTAGTAAGCATGGAAGTTCATGTAGATCTGCATGCTGGTTATCACTTGGTATATAAAGGATACTGTCAATGTGTATTTTTATTTATTTATTTTTTTTTTGTTTGTTAAAAAATCATTTAAAAGTTTAAATGTTTAACTATATAAAACTCTGGTCATTTAAATATTTTCAGTGGCTATTTTATTTTTACACTCTCAATATAAATGAAAAAATCACATGTGACAATGCAACCATTAGATTAGAGACTAATACACACCAGTTTTGTTTAAAAAATGTTTCTATTTCACTTTTCATTCTTGTAGAGCATGTTAACAACTTACAGAAATTATGCAGATTATGTGGAAATTCAACAAAAACCAATGAACGAACTAGTAAAACAAACGTCTCCATGGAACTTCTTCAGTTATATGACATAGATGTTTTAAAGATATTCCATCTGTTCATCCAGAATTCCTGTGTCAGCCTTGTCGGTGTCATTTATATAGAAGTAAATCAGATACTCAACAGCAGAAGTCCAAAAAGCCACGAATAACTCCCCAATTGGATAAGAAGAAAAAGAACACACCCCGACAGTTTATTCAGCATGAGAAAATTGTGAAATATGCACATTAGACACGTTAGATAAGAATGAGGCATCAGCAAGCCAAGACAAAACTTGTTCCGAATTCAAGATACAGCAGATAATTCAACAGTTTGAACAGTGGGATGTGGAGGAAAAAAATATTTGTCTCGAAAAAATTTTGAAGTCATATATGCCTCTTTCCTTATTAAAAGAACAAATTGCCACAGTCAGCTGTCAATATCCACATGGAAACATTGAAAGCTTGAACAATTTTTTACCCCCATGAATATCTTTCTGCTTTAGATTCTCGTCTTCTCCATATTTTGCTATCAATAACAAGACAAACCAAAGATACTGTACAAATCCAAACTATAATCCCCTTATTTAATCAATTTACCGATTGATTGAGAAAGATTTCACAGGAAATCACATGGTCGTTTATGCAAAATTTAGTGACATTTTCCTGCACAAAGAGTAGACAAGCCTGTAACATTCTTGGTACAGCCATTCCAGGAGGGAAATACTCATACATTTCATCATATCTAAACTCAACAGAAAAAATACCGAATCACCGTGTCCAAAAGGTGATGTTGTTTTTATATTTGACAACGAACAAGTTATTGGAAAAACATGGAACATAAATGCTCAAAACAAAGTCAAAATGTCTGTGATCACAAATGTAGCAGTTGTACAAATTCCAACAATTTCCCCTCTTCAAGAAATGCCAGAGTATAGTCCAAAATTATGGTTAACTTCTGAGAAAAATGATGAAGTAGTCAAGGAAATGTGTGAAAATCCACAGGATGATAGAAACACATTTAACAAACTATTGATTGATACTCATTATGAAGAACTGTATCATCATTTGCACAATGTAATAGGACACGTGAAAGAAGAACTGCATCAAAATGATGAGTCAGGAAAGTGGCAGGATGCACTTGACCTTGAAATATCAAAGAAAATTGAAAATCTCTGTAATCAAACTCGCCAAAAATGCCACACAAAGTTTGGGAAAAGAGCAAGAAAATGTCCAAACTGTCAGGAGAAAACAACTAAGAACAGTCAATCCGTTCAAGAGAAGTCCAACCATGCCAAAAATACTTTGCTGGGCCAGGAAAAAGTAAAAAAATGTAACCAGCTATTGTAGGCATCATGGATTGTCAAATGTTGAAAAACATATTGGTAGTAAAAAGAGAAGTGTGGAGCCTGATCAGCAGTATGCTCATGTTCAATCGTTTCACTCTGGTAATCCTGTGGAAGTTACTTTGCTAGATCCTGTCTTTGTCAACCCTAATTCCATGGAAAGTATGACTCTCATCTTAAGATTCATAGGAAAGAAAGCAAACATAAGAAGTACATATCAGAAGAGCAGGAGGAGGATGTATACATACGATCATGGACTTTTGTTTGCTGTGATGGACTTCCACATTCCCTTCTAAGGCGTTTAGTGGAACAGTATTTCATATGTTCTCTATGTAAAGAGGGATTTTTGGAAACGAAGAAGCTCAAAACCATGCTAAAAAGCAAGATTGCATCAGACTTAACTTTAATTGTTCCCATTTTTTATTCCTGGTTTAAGGAAAATCATTCATGTCTGAAGAATGATTTTTTTTCAAAAGTAAAAATATGGACTATGGAATAAGCAAATTTTCTCTATATTATATGTTTATATATAAATTAAGATTTTTGTTTGATGAAAAGTTTTGATGTCATAAAAGGCAAGATATATAAGTGAATTTATTGAGAGGATTGTAGAACGCAGAAAATTCTGATTCTGAATGACTGTTGATTGAACATTCTACTTACAATGATATACAAAAAAAAAACAAAAACAAAAAACAAAACAAATATACATATTGAATGAAAGTCATATGTTCCTTAAAAAACAGTTTAGTATGTTGAATAATATGTTATGTTTATACATATAATTTTATGTTTCATTTTTGTCAATATTCAAGTATACCTCTGTTATAACCATCAGTTTATTTGAAATCATCCTTTGTAAGAATAAAGTATATTTAGACATGTTCTTGTATTAAAATAAATCATGCATATAGGATTCAATAAAAAATCTTTCTGATATTAAGTCACAGTGGAGTTTGTGTGGGTCAATGTTCATGGCTAACCATAATTTTACTGAGGACGTTATTTCATGGGTAATTCGTTTATATTGAAGATTCAGTCACCTGATACATGTACATTGACAAAGCTATCATTGGTATAAATGTAAATTCTTGGGTAAGGATCATACAAAAAATACACAAACACTGGTCGCCAAGGAACAATAATATGGAAGATTAAGTCTATTTAGTCTCCCATTACCACTGCAATATAAGGGATGTTTATAAACAGGATTTTTCCTGCACCCTACTTCGATTTTTATTCCGCGAGTTTGATGATAACGGGGCATTTTGCTTTTCTTTCTAAAATCTCGCACGGTGTTTCTATTGTAAAATTTAACCTTTTTAATACTTTTTCGGCACTAGAAGTTAGAGACAAAGTTTGGTAAATTTACAGAAACATATAAGGATTTAAGTATTTAGCAGTCACTTTGTCCATCTGTCTGTGCAATCATGTCTGGGAATAATGGAAAGACATTTGAAAGAAACATTTGATCCAGTTTATTGGAAATTTACAATATTACTTATTGTTTATTAGGATGGAACATGATTTGAGAGTCATTTAGTCTAGATTCAAGGTCACTTTTAAGAGTAAAACTCCTGTCCTTGCCATATGTCCTGTAACTGGTAAATATCGAATGCTCATCCCAGACAAAGATTACTTATGACCTGAAAGTATTCCATGACACTGACTCACGTTTATTTAGATAGATACAAGGTTAAACCGGGTCCGTTGGACAATATCATTTTAACGATAGAACATTCTATCTATCCATCTAATAACCGTAGTAACGACAATGGAAAAAACATAAGCAGTTCAAGGTACTTCACATTTAAATTTAATTATATTTGAATTGTTTCTTGAAAAATATAAATATAATCATTTGATTCCAGGACGTTTATAATAAAGTTTACAATTAAGCCTTGTTCGTGGACACTTTTCGCGAACCTGTAAGACGACAATTTGTACGAAAAATTTAAGTTCAAACAATTAAGGCGTACTACATGTAGTTTGTCTTGGAATTTTGCAAGAAATATCTTGGTATACAATATGCTTATATTAGTAGACCAGTAAATATGATGAAAAATGCATTGTCCTCGAGTTTTTTGGACAACCCTAATTGTAGAATACACCTATTTAGATTAACACTGAATAGCTTACACGTATGTCTTTTTATATAGAATTCAGACTTTTAACCATTTTTATCAAATTTTGTATTATAGTTTTAATTTAAACTAAAATTGTATTTAATTTTTTTTTTTTTTTTTTTTTTTTTTATTTATAATTTGACACTTATTTAATGTTTAGAAGACACAAAATTAGGAGGTCTCAACATCAACACTCCTTTTAATTTCAGTCTAGATATTCGATTTGTATTCAGAAGATATTGATAATTCACTATAAATATGTATCACTCCATCTTCACACCCCACCCAGAGATAACCAGAAGTATCTAGAGGTATACTGGATGGTGATCGGAGCCCAACTTCTTCAGTAAATATCAGTCTCTGAAATCTCAAGGATTTGTCCAATAAATTAATGGCATGGTCATTCTTAACAGCAAGTAAGACGTTATTGTTATTATCGGTTATCATGTCACATAAATGAAATCGAAAGCATGGATCCTTTCCCACAGCTCCACAGTAAGCTTCAGTACATTTGCCAGATTCGTCATTAAATATTTTGAGATTTATTTATGGTGGAAAGATAAAATTTGCTTTTACTTATTGTTTATTAGGATGTGTCATGGCTTTGATTGAGAGTCATTTTAGTCACGTTCAAGATCACTTTTACAGGTAAATCTCCTGTCCTTGCCATGTCCTGTATTGGATACCTTGTAAACATCTAAAGCCTTATCCTGTACACAAGGATTATTTATGACCTGAGAGTATTCCATGATATTGATCCATTTTTATTTAGGTAGATTCAAGGTCACTGGCTGAAAAGTGAATAATTCATGTATGGTCCATAAATCTCCAATGGAAAAAAAATTGGAAGATGATACTTGCGGGTTTGGAAGACGCACGTGGCGTCAGGCAACAATCGAACATTTTGGATCAGAGTTTGGGGTCTATGCAAAATATTGAAAAACATCTTAAATTTTTGGCCATTTTTTAAAAAAGAAATTTTCAGAATTTGAGGATTATGACGCAATTCATGATGTCATAATACATGGACTAGAAAGAAAATTACGTCATTTTTAATAGATATGCAGTCACCAAGGGTCCAAGTGAAATTTAATGTAATTTCAACTAAAACTGAGTGGTTTTGATTTTTCAGAAATTCACAGGGCCAAAAAGGTCCTAAGTGAACCTAGTTATTTACTAATACGTTACCATGGGTCGACTTGAATATACTGTGCAACAAAAGGATGGAGTGCGGAGGACCGGCCCTTCAATGCTTCAATGAACGATTTCAATAGTAACAGGCTATGTTTGGAGAAAGAGGAAGGGTGGGTGTCAAAATGACATACATCCTTCTGGTTTTTAAAATCAATTAAATGCGTTCAATTTTTAATTGCATCAAAGGATCATATTTGTCAATGTTTCATGAGCTGAACGTGCAGATTTAGACAGTAAAGATTTATAAAATGGAAAAATAAATATTTAAAACAATGTATGATAAAAACTCTTACAGGAGATATGATAAACTGAAATCATGTTTTGGACAAATTAATCTACAGTATGATAAAATGTTGATAGGTATACGGATGTCATATCACAAAAAAACAAACTAAACAAAATACATTTTAGTGCTCATTTAGGTTTTGCTTCTAGAGTAATAACATATAATGATTATGTGAAAGCTAGTATTTCGTGTCCATGATGCATATTTTTATAACCATTCTTACAGGAATGAAGCGTGCAATGTTGTATT
Source organism: Saccostrea echinata (assembly GCF_033153115.1). NCBI lineage: Eukaryota > Metazoa > Mollusca > Bivalvia > Ostreida > Ostreidae > Saccostrea > Saccostrea echinata. The sequence goes on along the minus strand of NW_026889776.1, from coordinate 9,372,938 downwards.
TCAATGCACCAATAATGTTTAACTTCACTGTAGATATTTGATTTTCTTCACTTGTCTGTTTCTCCACTGAGCAACAAATAAATTGTCATTTGTATCTGTACACAGTCCCCAAGGATAACACATTCCACATTCTATGTAACCGAGGAACTGTCCATCCTGGTCTATAATGTGGACACAGTGGTTGTTTAAATCAGCTGTAAGGATATGACTCTGACTGTCTGTGGTGATTCCGATTGGGGTGAATGAGCAAATATCAGTATGTCCAGAATACCTAAATCTCAGTTTTCCGACTTGATTGACCACCACGACTGCTTTAGCTCGACTGTCAGCCACACAGATATCCAGGTTCTTGTTCTCACTTATGTATTTAATATCACCAGATGCATAGAGTTGGCGACCTTTACCATCACACTGAATGGTTTGTTTTTCCGTGGATCCAGAGTAACGGACAACCTTTGATTGACTATATTCTGTACTATCCATAGTAACCAGGAGGTCATCAGAGGAGGTTCTGCAGATATTGCATGGTTTCCAATTCTCTAGTTCGATTACAATCTCTTTCTTTTTATTTTTCACAATGTTCACAGTTCTGTCTTTGGGATCAGTATAAACAAGATAACCATGTGTTGTTACTGCTATGTCAGTGGGGATACGCCTACCCTTTAAACTGACTACCTCGAGTAATGAGCTCTGAAGGATGTTGAACCGTTCCATGATGCTTTCATTCCCACTTGTCCAGATTTCATCATCACACAGACAAGGCCACGTTGTTCAGGAATGTTTCATAATTTGTATTTAAGGTGGTGATTATCACTGGTTCATCAAGTAGCTTTTTGATTGGAAAATAGCATTTAGCTTCTGATGATTTCTTTGTTGTCTTGAAACTGTAACCATTTTCTTCTGAAGTTAATTTACCTGATGATATAAATCCGAAGAGTTTACAAATATCTTCCCCAAGGTCTTCTTGCCTTGTAGTGAATGTAGGACAGAGAGGCACAATTTTATGTGGAAGTTTTCTATATGTATCTAAATTTAATGTAATACTTAACAATTTTGAAATGTCCTCTGAGTCAAGAACAATATTAATGGAATCAATTTCACCCTTTATTTTAGAACTTTTCACATTAATATCATCAAGATGTCTCTGAAGAATTTGTAAGTGCTTTGTTTTCGCCACGTCAACCTCAGAGAGAAGTTTTTTGACATTTTGGTCAATTATTCTATGCCACCCATCTCCATGTTTTGTTATGGCTGTTGAGAGATCTCCATATTCCTTTTCTAACTGCTTTATCATGTTTTCTACATCAGATGCAATTTCTTGGTATGTTGGAAATATTGCCTGATTTAATTCATTTTTATCTTTGATAATCTTTTCTTTTCTTTCATTTATTATTTGCAACGTTTTTAAAAGAATATGTCCTGAATGTTGTTGAGATGCAATGCAAGTAAGGCAGACAGGAACATCACATTGATTACAGTACATTTCACATCGTTCTTTGTCATGAGAGGTACAACGAGGGTAGAGGGGTATTGATTTTCGAAATTTGAATTTCACTATTTCGTGCTTTGTCTTAGAATCATCAGCATCCGATGCCATGTGCTCTCCTATACATGCATTGCAGAGTTTGATCTGGCATGTATCACAGTGAACCTGTACCGATTTAGTCTCACACAAGTCACATCGTATCAACTCTTGTGCACACATGCGTGGGTCCATGACGGAATAAATTCGGCCCTAGAGTGCAGAAAAGATTCGGTTTTTGTTAATGTTATAAGAGTATGAGTGTAAGAAAGAAAAAACTATCTATTAGAAAATGAGATAATTGATATCAAAATTAGAGACTATACGCGAACAAGGAAAGAAATTCGAAGTGAAAATCTGGATTGAGATATTATATATAGAAATGTTTAGAATATCTACTTTGCCACAACATAACATTGATTGATTGATTGATTGATTATATATTGTTTTACGTCGCATTCGAGAAATTTTCACTCATATAGAGACGTCACCATATACCGGTGAAGGGCTTCAAATTTAGACCTTTACTCGGCACCTAGGGCCATTGAGCAGTGAGGATTCTTTATTGTGCCAACGCCTACCGTGACACTGGGCCTCGGTTTTTAAGGTCTCATCCGAAGGACCCGCAAAGTGCACTTCAAAGTGCCGAGCGCTTGGCGAAGGAATAGTTGCTATCTATTTTTTTTTTTTATCGACTTAGGTCAGTCGCGGCCGTGATTCGAACACACGAGTTTTCGAATACGGAGCGAGCGCTCACAACTTAACATTAAATCATGTGGAATTCCATGATAGGATCCCGATCATTTCTGCATAATGGTATTTGGATTTTATCATTTTGGATAAACAAAATACGACTTATAATACTGTACTCACAAAGGTTTAAAAGCATTTTATACACTTTCAGTGAAAAGGTCTGTATTAAGCAATGAGTTAATAAACTTAAATTAAATCTGTCAAAACTCAGAATTAATAATTTTTTAAATATTTATTGGAGTTTACCTTAATGTAGACTGTAATGGCGGCTATCACACCCACCAGTGTTGTATGTGCAATCTGATCAGATAACCCACTTATGTATTTATTCTGCTGATCGTTTTATTCTCTTGATATAGAAGTTGAGGTATTTAATTAATTATCTGCTATCTATATGTTATGCATTCATCTATTGATTTAAAGTGAACTTTGTTTCTTTACAGGTGAAGCCCAGAAGTTTATATATGTTATGCAAAAATACATTTTGATAAGGTACTTTAAATAAACATTGCTGTAAGAACGGGGGGGGCACACGGGGCCGTGCCCCCCAATAATTTTGCTGATATACAGAATACTATAGAAAACATAGCTACAATATGCTTGTGGCCACTCAATAAAAACGTCTGATGACTTTTTTGGTTGTCAAGAAATTTTTGGTGATGATAGTGCCCCCAACTGAAAATGTATGACTGTGCCCCTCCGAACTGAAATTGAACAGTATATTCGAGAAGAGGTGTAAATGAGATGTGGATACTTAAAAACTCCAAAGAACGTTTAGAAAATTTGAAATCACAAAATTTTACTAAAATCAAACACATTTTAAAAAACGTACGACTTTTCAACACTTTATACAACCATTCCCCACAATAAAATGAAGTCCAGGCTTTTTGACATATACAGCTGCTTTTTCAATAAAAATGGAACTCGTAAATATAATAACCTTGTCATTGGTCATTTGCAAAATTATTTTTTTAAAAAGCATTCTGATCGTACACAAAAGTACTCTGAAGTTTATAATAAAAGATGCTTGAGTTTTTGATTGACAATATCTATGTAGTTTTTGGAGATCAGGTCTTCCAGCAATCTGTTGGAATTCCCTAGGGTATCAATTGCACCCCCTTATTAGCAGACCTATTTTTGTATTCATCTGAAGCAGAATTTATTCAAAAACTTCTACCCGAGAAGTAGAAAACACTTACTGTGGCCTTCAACTTGACAATTCGTTATATCGACGACGTATTATCAATTCACAATAGTTACTTTCATTCATATGTCGACTTGATATATCCCAGTGAGCTTGAAATAAAAGATACCATATATTCTGACACATCTGTTTCATATTCAGATATTTTACAAGAAAAAGACGTCAATGGTAAACTAACAACAAGGCTTTATGATAAACGTGATGACTTCAACTTTTCAATCGTCAGCTTCCCTTACTTATGTAGCAATATACCCTTATAACCTGCATATGGGGTTTATGTCTCTCAGTTGATTCGATACGCAAGAGCATGCTTTACGTATGAACAATTTCTAAAACAAGGCAAACTATTGACAAACAAGTTGATGAAACAAGGATATCAACAGCCTCCTTTGAAGTCATTATTTCGCAAGTTTTACGGTCGATACAATGACCTTGTATGTACATACGAGGGGTGATCAAAAAGTTCGCGAACTAACTGAATTACTTCCATGAAAGAAATTAAATTAGGTGTCGGTGTGCATTATTTTTTTAAAGTTTTAAAGTAGCCCCCTCCGGTTTTAATGCACATCTGCCTCCGGTCTGCCCATGCGCGAAACACGCCGTCCATGTGGTCACGAGACATGCTCCATAGCGTTCTGTTCACTGCGGCTAAAAGATTTTTTCCGAGTCTTATATTTCTTACCATGCAGGTTATTTTTTATAACAAGAAAAGTTCTTTTGTCAATCTCGGAAATACGGTGGTTGGATTAGGATTTATTTTACCAGAATGAGCATGGTGACCATCACAACCCGACTCCTCTGTATTGGATGCGTAGTTTTTTTTTAATGTGAATCAAGTATTGGTACGTTCTCTTTATCATATCTGATATGTTTAAATCTGATCTAAATGATATTTAAGGTATTTAATTAATATTTTATTGCTAAGATGTTCAACTATTTTTCTAACTGTAACTTGGCGATTTTTCATCACAAATTGTTCAACTAATGCCACACCTCTTTCCCAGGTTACTTTCACTGGGCACCAGAACGAACATCATATATAACCATCTCCCTTTCGTCACTAAAACAATCAATCCAATTAATGATTGAACTTCTTGCAAGTCCTTAGTCTTCATAAACCATGTACCAATTATTGTATGTCTCTGCAAAGGAATTTCCAAGATTTACGTTAAACTTTACAGCCGTTCCTTGCACGAGTAAGACAGAGTCACCCATTTTTCGTCACAAGTCACCTATATATTGACGTCATTTTCACATTGTGACGTCATAAACATGGACCGAAATATTACATGACATATGCTATTTATAAAACATGTTTATAACTGTTTGTGTACCAAACTTCATTCTGATTTGAATTGTGGTTTTGTAAATATAGAGATAGTTTGCGAACTTTTTGATCACCCCTCGTACAACCTATCATTAACTCAAATGCTGACTGATGTTTTTCATACTAACTGTTATGCCATTACTTATACACTGAACTGTCTACGGATTTTTTCCGGATATATGGACGACGTATTATCAATTAGCAATAGTTACTTCTGTTCATATCGTTTCGATTTATCCAAGTGAACTTGAAACAAAAGATACAGCAAAGTATAACACATCTGTTTCATATTTGGATATTTTACTATAAAAGAATCGCTGACCGTATCCTAACAATAAAATTCCATAATAAACGTGATAAATTCAAATTTTCTATCGACAACTTCCCTTACTTGTGTAGTAATATACCATTTATTCCTGCATAAGGGATTTTTATCTCCCAGTTGATTCGATACGCAAGAGCATGCTCCATAACCGACCAATTTCTAAAAGGAGGCAAGCTATTAGTTGCCGAAACAAGGATATCAACAGTCTTCTTTAAAGTCATCATTTCGCAAAGTCTATGGTCGATACAATGACCTTGTCAGCAAATACAATATATCATTTAGTCGAATGCTGGCTGACGTTTTTCATACTAATTGTTCGTCATTATTTACACACTGAATTGTCTACGGATTTTTTCCGATCATGACAATGAGCACAAGGCGGATGTGACCTGTCGACAGGGGATGCTTACTCCTCCGTGGCCCCTGGTCCTACCTCTGATGTTCCTAAAGGTCCGTGTTGGCTCTACTTAGTATCTGTATTGTTTCAATTGACTTCTGAGATTCATTACGGGTCATTTTCTTCAAATTATTTCATACACCTCTATTTTGTGAGGTATTTCCTTGGATTAAAAATAAATTTACCCAACACAAAAAGACGGACGAGAGTTTTTTATTTTTTTTTTCATAAAGTAAAGTAAAACAATTACCTAATTCAAACAGTCATATAGTAAAGTAATGATTTTTGTATAATGTATGCAATATACCGTATAATTGAAATTTTTGATTGGAATCCTTAAAAAATGGGAGGGAGGGAGGATTGTTAGCGAGAAGTCATTTTAGCGTGTTCGCATATTTCTTACGTTAATTACGTTAACGTTATCAATGGATATTTTTGTCATCAACTCAGTGTACTCCTTGAGATAATTATCATACCATTATTGTAATTTTTGAAAAAAAAAAATCAACGACTAAATTTAATTCAGAGAAATTTCAAACCATACTCAAGTACCTATATATTTCTTTTCAACGTTTCCACTATCTGGTATCTAGATATGGAAATAATCAGATGTCATTTAGTTAGTTGTCAGTAACGGATCCAGCAGGGTTTAGGGAATCCAGACGCCTACCTCTAGGATTTTCAAAATCATTTGATGACAAATTTGTCCCCTCCACTTCAAAAGGAAACACGGAGCTCTCGTAAATTAGTAAGAAGAATAAAGTGGATTACATATCTCAAGATAGCTTTGTGTTTTATTTATTTATTAATTTTTTTTATTGAGAAATTATTTGCTTTTGGACCTAGAAACTGTTGTCTGGAGTGCTGCAATACCCAACTTGTTTTAACCTCGATTTTTTGCCATGTGCATACATGTATAAGTGTTCTTCTATCAATTTCTTTGTTGTATTCTGGAACAATAAAGCTAGCATTGAAATATAGGGAAAAAATTGACGGAAATCAAATAAGGAAAGTAGAGAATCGATCATTTGCGTCGATTCCCTTTAGTTCAAATTGATTCTATGAAATCTTTTATTTATTATCAATATGAAAAAAAAAACAACAAAATTGTCCTTTTTATTCTTATAAAAACAATTTTGTTACAAGACTATTTAAAGAATGATACTCATAAACACCTGTTCACATTTTTATTTGCAAATCAATCAGTATTAAATATCAGCTGATGAATTTTCAACTCTTTCGAAACTAACAAGTAAGTTTTTTTCCTTTTCCAAAAGCTCAATGGCATTGTTCATTCGAAAACAAAAACTGTAATTTTCCGGATTTTTCCTTGATTTTGATTTGATTTGTGGGTTCGTACCACTTGCTAGTGATTGGTCACTTTCAGACTTGTCAGCGTCTTTCAATTTGCTCTCACCAGCACAATTACTTTGGTCAATCCCACTTTTAAGATTTCCCTCCGAATGTCCCGAAGGTTCCTTTGCCTTTTCTTCCTCATATTCCGAGTGGCCTGTATTGTCACGGATGTCAGGGTTATTGGAATAGACCATTCCCAAAACATCAACTGTGTCTTGTGCCACTGAATTGTCTCTTGCGAAGACTATCGATCCACTGTCACCAAGAGTAGAGAATGGACGCCGGTCTAAGCCTTTGACTACGAAAACTTCCTTATTATTAACAGCATCATGAAATGCAGAACTGACAATACGACCACGCGTCCACTTCGTTTCTGAACCGTTTTTATGTACGATACCAACATTTATTGGAAAATATTCCGAAACTTTTGCGTTACATTTCTTTTCGTCATCTCGTCTAAATTTAAAATCGTATTTATCAACAATGTCTTTATTGATCTCAACAACTGCAAAATCACAAGAATTTTCCCGGGTGGTAAAAATACATTTTCCTACTTCTCTTTCGTCTCCATCTATGGTTGCATAAGCTGCAGTATTCGTTGTGGGATATAAATGGTTACATGTCAAAGCGTATGCTTCATGACAGCTTTCAGAAGATCTAGTGTCTTTGACAAATCCTCCTAAAGTGCCACAATCAACTCCCTTCTCTGGAGAAATGTGTCTATTTAACTCCCCACCTTGTTTTAATTGGGTTGCACATTTCATAATGAATTTCTTTTTTTTCAATTTGGACTTTAAATCTTTCTGAAAAAGATTTATTATGGCCTTTTATTTTTTCTGTGAGATTATCAGGATCTGCATTTTCATCCACGAATATCTTAAAGGTTGCGTCTTCCCAAATACCAAATGAGTTGACATAGGGTTCTCTGAAAATAAATCTTATTAACGTAGATAATTATTATGTTTACAAATTTTCAATGATCAATTCCGTTCTATTCAGTTCGACATCATAGTAAGAAATTATCAACAAGATTAGATAAAATACAGGAATTTAT